>NW_007732410.1:28248-102795 GCF_000696425.1 Galeopterus variegatus | reverse complement strand
CCTTGGCGGGAAAAGAAAAAAAAAAAAAAAAAAAAAAAAAAAAAAAAAAAAAAAAAAGAATGAAGAAAAGAAAAATATAAAAGGACAATATATTTGAGCACAGACAGAGAAATAGTAAGGGTAACATCTAAGCTCAATAAGGGTAGAGACCATATAACTTTTAATTTGCCAATAAAATTGGCAGTATCACTCTAATGAAATACTCGTTCAATGATGGAATACAAATAGATCCTTTCTATAAGAACACATTATATAGCCGGTAATAAATAATAATAATAGCTACCATTTTGTAAAACCAAAAATGCACCAATCTGAGCTAATTGTTTTATATAAATTTTGTAATTAATCTTTATCCTTAAAAAGTGAGTATTATGACTGACTCCATTACATAGAACCAAAACAGACAAATTTAATCTATTCAAAGGAGTGGAGCTAGTCTAGGAGTAGTCAAAACTATAATAAATTACACATTGAAAAAAAAAATGAGCCATTCAGTCTAAAGACTTCTGTTAACTGGGAGAAGGAGCTTGCAGGGACAGTGAAGGATGGGGTTCTGGAGGTAGTCAGATGGTTGAAGCAAGACATTTTATATTGTGAAAGCTGCAGGCAAAAGCTGAATTGGAGAATCTTTATGATTCTCTTGTAGCCTTTAGTTCTCATAAAGTTGTCAAGGTAAAATTAAGCATGTTATTTTCTTTCATTCACTTGTGCCTGTACATATGTTGGACCCTGGGCCAGAGGCCCTATTTCTCTGCTTCCAACTCCATTGTTATTCAAGCCTCAGCTCCAGTGAATGTTTCTTCCATGTCACTTTTCCTGCCTTGTCTTACAATTGTTTCTCCTGATGTCATTGCATTGGTGCATAGCTGTTTCTTTCACTAATTTGTGAGCTCTTTTGTGAATCTCTGGCTTAGCATTGTGCCTAGCTCATAGTAGGTCTAAAATAAACTCTTATTAACATGCTATATAAAATGTAATTCAATTTGAAATTTTACTCTGAATTGTTCAGCTTAGCTCAGGAAACCTAAGGCAAAACATGTTATAAAATTTTAAATGTATTAAGAAAAGCAATTTTTTGTTGGAGTAATAAGGAAGAGAAATAAATGTTCTGCTTCTTCAAAGTTAAGAATGCAGAGACTAAGCAGAAAGACAAGTGCTCTATTTCTTCTTTTCAGTCTGCCATTCAAAAGCAGAGAGGTTTTCATGTCTTTATTCACACTGGTAATGTAATCTAGTCACCTCAGCTTATTATTTTAGAAGAGGTTCCCAGATGGGAGTGGAGGTGGGAGTGAAAGGTCTAAAATCTTCTTTTCATTTTTATCACAAATTTATTTTAAACATATTAGAGAAGAGAATACTCAACTTTGTTCTCTATGTGAATAAGCAACGATGGTGAGATCGATTGGACTTCCCTGAAGACAAAAATGATGCAGTAGTTATATACTTGACTTATCTCATTTGTACTACTATGTCTCTGGAATTGGTTTTATTTTCTTCTCTGTAGAGGAAAGATGGCTTACAGTGGAACCTGGAAGAATGTTTCATTTAAGAGAAGTACAGTTGGTCTCTGAGAGTGAAATCAATACATAACGGAATGAGGGGGAATGTTTTCTAAGTCAGGTAAAACTGCTATCTGAATTAATTTGTTTAAAGAAACGAAGTATCCACAGAAGGAAGTGTCTGGTTTAGAAGTCAATGTTTTTAATATCTACCCCTTCTTGACTTCCCTTTAATTTTTTGCTAACCAGGAATTACAATCATTAGTATTTTGACTTTCCACTATCTAGGTATAATGAAATTGAGTGTGTGTGTGTGCGCGCGTGTGTGTGTATGTGTGTGTGTGTGCGTGTGTGTGTGTGTGTGTGTGTGTGGCATTTGACATTTGTGGGAATCCCTAGCCATGAGCATCATTACTTCCAGAACAAGACTAAGGAATACACCCTGAACTATATGATGAATTCAATAAGAAAATGCCACTAAATCATGTGACCTTCTACTGCTGTCTGCACTCTCTCACCACCTATGTTACTGGTCTTCCAACTTTGAATATTCCTTTGACTTTTATTCTGTCTGCAACTACATCACTATATATATGTTTACTTTTCTCTTCAAGCATGAAAATCAGGACCTTAATAGCTACAGAAATGATTCTGGAATCTAAAACGCAGGCTTGATTTTATGGTTTGGCTGAAAATCAGCTATTGACCATTTTCCAAATGTGAAGAGTATAACCTAGCTCTCAAATGAGAGCTTTAGGTGACTCTTTAAAATGTAACAAATTGCCACTTCATAAAACAATTTTACCTTGACAACATTATAAAAGCAAAGGTTGCAAGAGGATCATAAAGATTCTCAGATTCAGCTTTTGCCTGCATCTTTTACCATATAAAATGTCTTGCATCAGTGGTTGTGAAGTGATTGCTTGACTACCTTCAGAACCCAGTCCTTCACTATCCCTGCAAACTCTTCTCCCAGTGAGAAGACTTCAGACTGAAGTTCTCATTTTTTCAGTGCCTTTTTTTTTATTATAGTTTTGACTCTACTTCCAGATTAGCTCCGCTCCTTTGAATAAATAAAATTTGTCTGTTTTGGCCTTAAAAAATCATGCTCTGAAATTAGTGCTCTAATGACATTCTGGCTTCTCGTACACAGCAGAGTAGTTCCTATTTCTACCTACTACTCATACATCCTCCAATGGCATTTGTTATTTTGAAGGTTGGGTGGGAGAAGGCACATCTCACTACTGACAGATATGGAATTTATTATAAGCCCCTGAATGCTTTATTATCTGACTTAAAATAGTAAAGTGATGTCTTTCTTATTCTTTATCTGTGCAGCAATTAGTTTCAATGAGGGGTCTTGTCTTTTCCCATTAATCATATAATCATAATTGTTTGCTATAATGGAATTTCAGGCCACCATTCTGAAAAACACCCACATGTCTGTTTTTCATTGTCATTGCTATGGTCTCAAGATCTTAACTGAGCCCTGATCTTGATATTTAGAATTACTTCAGTGTGTGTATTTGTGAGTTTGTATGTGTATGTGAGGAGAGAGAGAGAGTACTCTGGACTAGAATACTGCAATTCACCTAAGAAACAACCTAGTGGCTAAAGTCAATTCCTAACTCTGTTCCTTGATGGAGATGCCTTTGGGAGTTATGATACTGCAGAAACTGTACAGTATTGCTGTTATCTGACTGAAATTTTCATTCTTGCTGCAGGAAAATTTAGATTTTATTCATCAGAGAAGTCTGCATGTATTGGGGGGTTATATAGGCTTTTATGATAATCATAGATCATTATATCTGCATAAACAAGCACAGTACATATTTTGTGAATTATGATTACGATTCTTCAGAATCAGCTACTGTTTTATAGTACCTACAAGCTGATTGGTAAAGATGATGTGTAAATAAGGTGAAGAAAGGCCATGTTTCCAAATAGTTAAGAACACAAATTCTGGACTTAAAGTGACTAGGATTTCAATTCCTAGTTTAGCTATTTATTAAGTTTGTGATCTTATAAAATTACGTACCCTCACAATGCCTCTATTTTTCTCACTTATAGAAGGAGTTTATAATTAGTGTTGCACTATAATATCTAAACCTGAACTCTCTACTTGCATGTTCTGTGAAGAGTTTACAGTAATAATAAAATAATGGTTTGTCTTCTACTGTATAATATACTCATATTGAAATTTATTTTGTCTAGGTAATATTATAGTGGACTTGCATAACTGTGTTTAACAGATATAGCCAAAAAAAAAGAAAAGAAAAAATATGACCCAACAGACTTTTGTGAAATTCATATAAAAAATTTAATTCTTAGATTTTGAAACAGACAAAATAAAAATTCAAGGTTGTTGAATTTAAGCAATGACATCATTCACATTAAACAGTAAAACCATCCTCTATAGCAATAACATCAAGAGTATCATAGAAGGATTCAGTAGCAATGGTAGCATGGTAACATAGTATCCCAGTGACTTTGAAGGCAATAAGCTTCAAGGGGGGGGGGTGTTGAAAGTTTATAAGATGATGCTGATAATAACTTATGAAATACAATCTACTTTCAAGTGATATTATAGCATTTCATGTAGAGTATAAGAACCCTACAACACTAGGCTTTCATTTTTCCTCTGTGAATTTTATTCCCTTGTGCTCATACATTTTACTTATACTTATGTTATAAACCTCACAATACATCATTATATATATTTTTTGTTTTAACAGTCGATTACAATTTAAAGGAACTTGAACGATAAGAAAACGTTTGTAAACAAATTTCCCATGCGGATGCCATTTCTGGTGCACCTCACTCCTTTGTGACCATCCACATTTCACCTGGTATTATTTCCCATCTTCCTGGATGGCTGCCTTTAACATTTCTTGCAGTTGGGGCCTGCTGGAGATAATGGCCGTTTTCCTATACTGTTACATTTAATCCTTTCAGTTGGTTCTTTCCCCAGTCTTAAGTAAATTCCTCATGTGCATAAGGAATTTAAATCAGTTTCATTAACAGAGGATCCTTTTGTAGATCTCTGTGCAGAATCCTCATCTCTGGAACTCTGCCCTGCACAGAGCAGCAGATAGATAATGTGTGTGGCTCCATGCAAAATAAAAATGTCTATTGGTTTCAAAATTGCTGAGCATTTAAAACACAGTAGTAGCAGAAGATTAAAGCAAGTAAAGGGCCCTTCTGAGGTATAGAACCCTGGGTGGCTGCACAGGTTACATGCCCATGAGGTCTGTGCTGCCTGCACGCTTCAGTCACCTCGGTCTTCCTGGACTCTCAGCTGCATCTGCTCAATTCACTTAACCTGCTCCATCTGGGCTTCCCTTCTATATGCTGTGGCCTGGGAACTTATTCAAGTCAGTAAGCTGGGGCAATCATCGGGGTTTAAGCACCTATTTTTATCTTTGAGTGATCACTTTCCTTCACTGCCTGATGTCCAGAGCCCTAAAAATTAGTGTTTCATATATTTTGTCTATTTTCTGATTGTTTCACATGGGAGGTTAAAGGAGTTCCTGTTACTCCATTTTGGAAGGAAGCAGAAGTACTTTTCTCTCTCTCTCTCTCCCTCCCTCCCTCTTTCTATTTCCTTCCTTCCTTCCTTCCTTCCTTCCTTCCTTCCTTCCTTCCTTCCTTCCTTCCTCATAAAATTAAGTGATTTGGGATTTTACGATAGAACATCACACTGACAGAAGCATGCAAACTAGTAAATTTGAAGTCCTCATATGAATAAAATATTTCTTAGCTCAGGCCTAGGCTTTATATTACTATTTTATTTCATTTTATAATTTTTAACTTGAATATTTACTGTTCCACTCTTCCATTGTGATGAGAGCCTATGCATTAATTTCATGTCAATAACACAGCTTACTTTAAGAATTTTATAGTGCAAAATTTGTCATGTTGAAAAAATATGCTGGCAAAGTGATCCAGAAACGCGGCAGTTAATAATTAAGGAAAAAGCAGAAAATATAAAGAAAGTATAAATATATTTATAAACTTTAAATAACTGGGATTATCCTTGATTTCATTTTTAGATTTCAGCAAAAAATGGTTTAGGCTATTGTATTTCAATGAGCAGACAACAGAGATCAATGTTTACCAGAGTGTGGTTCCTAAGCCTGCTGCATTGCATTGACATCACCTAAGAACTTATTAGAAAAGCACATTCTCAGGCCCCATCCCAGACTTGCAGAATCAGAAACTCAAGGGGCTGGTCCAGATAATCTGTGTTTTCATCAAGTACTCCAGGTGACTCTGATGCACAGTATAATTTGAGAACCACTAACTTGATGTGATTCCTCACTTTGGAGAACCTTCTCATCCCCTATCTGATAAGCATATTACTCTATAGGCACTGCCTCCCTTGCATAGGGTGCCATTGCTCTAAAAGCAGCTTACCAACAAAGATCTATTTCCAATAAATGTAATGGAATTATCTTTGTTTTCTTCTTTAGGAGGATTAATTTATTTCACAAACTGTGAAATTAAAAAAAAACTACTTGTATATTTACAATAATAGTTTTTCCCCAGATACCACTTATACCATATTTCCTTAGAGCTCCTCAAATTACATATTTATAGCATTAGTTGAACTATGTGAAAAATGCTCATAAAGCAGAGATTATTAAGCTTTTAGGGTGTTTTGAGAATGTGATTTACTGGATTTAAAATATTTACTGATTACTGTTTTATTCAGTTATTGCCACAATAATACTTTGTAAGAAACTTCTAAAAACTCAGTACTTACACAATTTTTTTTTTTTAATTCTCTGATGTATCTGTGGTTTTCATAGGGTCGATTCATCTTGGCTGGGCTCTCTCGGACTTGGCTACAAGTTGCAATTTTCATCTATATCTGCATTTCATGTATCTCTCATTTTTTTCTGGACTAGCAAGATACTCAGAGCATGTTCTTCTTACAGCAATGGTGGAAGTTCATGTGAGATGAGGGCTGAGGGTAGGAAGCAATCATAGGATACTTTGGTAAGCTTTAGGTTTGGCACACTGTCACTGTCACTTCCATCTAAATTTCACTTGCAACAACTAGTCACATGGCCACACTCAACATCACAGTGGGGATGGAAATTATATTCCATGTCTGATGAAGAAACTGTAAAACCTATGGCAAAGACTGGGCAAAGAGAAAAATTGAGTTAAATAATGTAATATATACAAGAACCCACTCCATCCCAGTTACTTTGTTGGGCATTGGGATTATAGAAGTAAATAAAATAAATTTCTTTATTTTGAAGCTTATATTCTAGTGGAGTATATATTCTAGTGGAGCATTAGACATTAAATAAATAGATAATATGGCAGGTAGTAAGAAAGGAGTACTTGGAAAAAAATCAGAAAAGGGACTAAAAGCAATGGGAAGAAGTACTTTTCTTAAAAAACAATAAGGTGGGCAGAGAGGCCTCTAGTGAGCTGACTTTTGAGTGGAAATCTAAATATAAAGGAAGGTAGGAGACATTAGAATTACTCCAGAAAGAGCCTTTCCAGTGGAGAATGTATAAAGGGAAAGGACGCTGGTTTGTAATATGGTTACTGTGTTTGAGGAACTGTAAAGAGATCAGAGGGGTTCTAGTGCATTGACGGAGGAGTGGAGGAGAAAAATGAGAGCAAAAACATAGATGGGACCAGATCACATGAACTTTGCAAGTTACAGAGAAGAATTTGGAGCTTTACCAATAGATGATGACTACCATCTGAAGAGTTTAGAAAAGAGCTGTCATAATACTTACATTGTAAAAGGATAATTCTGGATTCTCATGGAGAATAGACTGGGGGAGCATATAACAAAATAATTTGTCCTTTTGTTCTTACATTTTCAAGGTTTTAAAGATACTCAAAATTTCAATATGCATAGTTTGAAGATTGTGCCTTCGCTTGGAGTAACATAAATTCTGCTGTTCTCAGTCCCGCTTTCTATGGACACTCCATTTGAGTAGTCATTGTTCACTGTGATCCTGAAAATTATTAAGAAAAGACAGTTTAATCAGTCTTCTACAAACTCAGAACAGTTTAATTGTTGATGTGATGATTGTTTCATCATGGAGCAAGCTTATAGCTATCTATTGCATAGTTTCTGCTGTGTACTGAATTGCCCCCTTCAAATGTAAGGACATTACATTTGTCATGTAAAGATAAAGAATGAAGGTGGCTATCTGTAAGCCAGGAAGAAGACCATCAACAGGAATTGAATTAGCTGGCACCTTAATCTTGGACTTTCCAGCCTCCAGAACTCATATTACCTATATAAAAGACAAAATCAGATATTTTCCTAAAACACTGTTACTGTTCCTGAGAATCCAATGAAGGCCTGTGTCAAAATAAGAACTGGTCAGATCTTGTTTTAGTTGTAAGTAACACTTTAAAATGACCCACAGGATAATTAGTTTTCTCTACCTTTCCAATAAAATTTTATCAAAAGTTTAGTCAGATAGCTATTAATCAAGTAACTGTGTGGCCCCTAATATGTATAGGCAATGATTTTGATTGAAGGCTTCAGCATTCCTTATAAAATGGAAAAAATAAAGACAAAAATATAGTTGACTCTAAGTATCTGCAAAATCACCTCTTTTGAAAAAATGTCAGTGAAGCCCTGTGTTCTTTCATTCAGCTGAAAAACTATAATGATAGCATTGCCTTGAGCAAGGCAGCCGTGTCATGGACAATTAATTTGGAAAGCAGCTGTGCAAACAAAACTACTTCTGGGGAGCACAAGTCTCCAGGATGATTTTGAGCTTAGGGGGTAATGTCATAAGTAGTGACAGATACTTCAGATCATGAAAATGTCACCAGGCAATAAAGTTCTCATGTGCTTCTGTGAGTAGAATGAATAGGTGGCCCTACAATGCCCTGTTTTATTTTATCTGATCTGTGAAGTAACGTTGGTGAATGCTCTTACCACTGAGATAGATGGCTAAGACCAAAATCAGGAATGACTTGCAGTTCAAAATGGTATAATGACATAAAGGTACTGTTTTAGTCCGTTTTGTGTTGCTATAACAGAAATACCTGAGACTGGGTAATTTATAAGGGAAAGAGGTTTATTTGGCTTACAATTCTGGGACAGCTGCATCTGGCATGGGCCTCAGGTTGCTTCTAATCATGCCAGAAAAGTGACAGGTAGCTGGCAGGTACAAGAAGATCACATGGTGAGAGAGGAAATGAAAGAGAGTGAGAGAGAGAGGGAGGGAGGGGGGAGGAAGGGAGGGGGGGAGAGAAAGAGAGAGAGAGGGAGAGAGAGAGAGAGATAGAGAGAGAGAGAGAGAGAGAGAGAGAGAGAGGAGCCAGGGTCCTATAAACAACAAGCTCTCACAGGAACTAATAGAATGAGAACTCACTCATTAATCCCTCCCCCCCAGGGAGAACATTAATCTATTCATGAGGGATCCGCCCCCATGACTCAACCAGTTTCCAACACTGCCACACTGGGGATCAAATTTCCACATGAGTTTTGGAGGGGACAACACATCCAAACTCCATCAGATACTAACACTGGTTTCAAGAAATCAGAGTGAATTTGAATGTCTGGTAACAGTTGGATCTGGATAATGAGTGAGATAGCAAATGAGAAATGACAAAATCTGACAGAGAGAGCAGATTGTGACTACATATGTGGCTAAAGCCAAAAGATGTAAACAAGGAGATAGCAAATGGATACTAAAAGTTTCGGAGAGTGTATTTCATGGAACAGCCATTTTATATACTGACCTTCCTTTTGTGTATCTGTGTTCCACTTTCATAAACCTGCCATAGTTCATCTAGAAAAGGAAGTTCTCTGAGACCAGCACCTACATCATCATTAAGACCTTAGGACAAACACATGCTTTTAATATTTAGAACTTATACCCTGCTTTTAGTTTTTTTACATTTGATAGGCAGATACAAAAATTCAAAATCTAATATCAAGTTATAAAAAATGCCAAGTATATAAATAGAAAATTATGTTCTGTTTGTCTTTTTTATTGACAATAATATAATACCTTGATTTTATATGAATATTTTTAATCAACAGAACTATTTTATTTAAAAACATGAAAGCCATGTCACTTTCCAGAAAATGAGTACAGCTAATTTCATAAGGAGCTACAAATGTATGAGCTAAATATAAATTTCCTAGTCTTCAGACCACTGAAAAACTTTATGGATATAGCAGGCCATGTAACTATAAAATTTTTTCTTAAAGTTTCAGAGAGATCTAAAACAGTGCTTTAGAGTATTACTCAGTTAAACAAAAGTCCTTCTAAAAAGATTAAATGTGTATTTGAGACCTAATCAAGAAACGTCCAATGTTTGCCAAAAATGATTTCAGAATTGTGATGGCCGGATAACCTACACCACTTCGTACTAAGTAAAGAAAACAATATTCTTAATTCCAAGTCACCATTACCTTTTTATTCTTAAGTAGTTTCTTCACAAAGTATCACCAAAGATAAAGTATTTTCTACTGCAATTACTAAACATTTTCGCTGGACATAAAATGTTCTTCATCATTAATATAATTTTCCTCTTACTATTTAAAAAAATTAAAAAGACAGTATCAAAGAAGTAAATAGTAGCTGGTAGGTGAATAAATAATACTCTTAACATGTGGAACAATGGTATAATCTCAAAGTGGGATCTGAGGCAGGTGTAAACACCACAGGAGCAGCACTTAACAGGTAAAAGGGAAAAGCTCCTATTCAGTCCCTGACAGAGGAGCTCAGCTCTGTAAGCTGGCGATTCAAAGTCAATTCTCTTTTCACTAAAACTACGCTGGCCACTTTCTCCATGCATCTGGGAGGAAGCTCTTCTGGCAATGGTGAGGGAAGAGTAATGGGATTTAATGTTACCAGGTAATCAGGTAACCTTGATAGACACTTGAAAGACACTGAAAATACAGTTTACTAAAATTTTATGAAGTATTTATGAAGTGTTATTATTTTGAAGTATTTATTATTTGTGTGTGTGTGTGTGTACATCTACACATCTACACAAATCACAGAGTAGGATATAATAACCAAACGCTTTGGGGAAGGTATTTGAGGCAAGAGAAGGGAATTAAATGCTAAACATATACTTTTGTACTTAATTTACTAAATATTATGAAACCATTAAAAAATGTTTAGCTTGAAAAAAATTAATATGACTTTAATTACTATTAAAAGTTGAAATATTGATTTACTTTGTACGGAAAAATTAGCAAATATTTTTTAAATGCAAGAATTAGTAAAAAAATAATCATATTATTTAATAAGGTAACATCTACATTGTTACAATTCAAGAAGACCTCCCCAAAATTACTAATAAAATCCAATAACAATGGATGGAAAAAATGGAAACTGCTCAAACATGCTCAAAATATATTTAAATATGAGGAAATGTATAATGACGCATTGAAATGGCTTTGAAAACTTTACAAACAACAGTAATTCATTAAGCAGCAAAGTGATTTGATACAGCAAAACAACAACCAAGGTATCTACGTAATTGTTTTTATTATCACTAAATTATATGTAAAAAAATGTCTTTGAAGATTGGCTGTTGTCATTAACTTGGGGAACTTTAAAATTTCCAAGGTAAGTTGCAAACCAGAACTCAGGAAGAATCACAGCTCTGCTCCACATAAGTGAAGTAATTCACATCTGGTTTTATAAAATGAATTTAGTGCTATTTATGTTAGTCAATATGACAGGCACTCAGGATACAAAGATAAATATGATATGAGCTTTAGGCAGTTAAGAGAAGGTGGCTGGAACACAGAAATAAGCTTTTCCCACAAAGTAATAGACATACGATCAGCTAAGCATGTACATGGGGCTTCAGAACTTACCTAACTAAAAGGATTTCTGGAATAAATTATCCATACATGCCATACTATGTAGAATAGGAGTGGTGAGAATTGGCATTCTTGTTTTCTTCTTAAACGAAAAGCTTTCAGTTTTTCCCTATTCAGGGAAAAATGTTATTGGTGAGTTTGTCATATATGGATTTTATTGTGTTGAGATACTTTCCTTTATTTCCCTCCCTTATTGTGTTACAGTTATTTTATAAACAGCTTTATTGAGGTATACTTAATATACAAAGAACTGCACTTATATAATATGTATAATTCAATGTTTGGAAAATTCTTTTAGAATCATTTTAACTATGACATTTATGGTAACTGGCAAATAAAACATTTAATATACTCAATTCTTGGCCTTGCTAGATAGCCATGGGTTTAATGCAATCCCTTATATTGCTTTTAGATTTTCTTTCAATTTTGACTCCAAAATCAATGTTATTCCATATAACCATTGAGAAGTATATATATTTTTTATTGGTTATGAATATTCATGAGATACAAAGCTGATTGTCACCACTTGTCCCCATGATGTGGGAAACAGATTCATACTGGCTGTATATCCATTACCACAAATTGCATTTGTGCCCCATTCCCCCACCCAATTATCCCCAGCCTCCCTCCCCCTCCCTTCTTCCCCCCAAGTCCACTTTGTAGCCCATAGAATGTTCTCTCCCTCAGCAAGTCCAATGCACCACTGTGGTTTTCTTTCCTGCCTTCCTTTCTCTCTTAGCTCCCACATATGAGTAAGCACATGTGGTATTTATCCCTCTGTGCTTTGCTTATTTCACTCAACGTAAGTTTCTCCAGTCTCATCCATGTTGATGCAAATGCGAATATTTCATTCTTTTTTATGGCAGAGTAGTATTCCATGGTGTATATATACCACAGTTTCCTTATCCAATCATCCTTTGATGGACATTTAGGTTGGTTCCATGTCTTGGCTATTGTAAACAGAGTTGTGATGAACATGGGAGTTCAGGTATCCCTTCAACATGATGATTTCCATTCCTCTTGGTATATACCCAGAAGTGGGATTGCTGGATCATCTGGAAGATCTATCCATAGTTGTTTGAGAAACCTCCATACTGTTTTCCATAGTGGTAGTACTAATTTACAATCCCACCAACAGTGTAGGAGTGTTCCTTTTTCCCACACCCTCACCAGCATTTGTTATTCACCATCTTTTTGAATATAGCTAATCTAACTAGGTGAAGTGGTATCTCAATGTAGTTATTTGCATTTCCCTGATGACTAATGATGTTAAGCATTTTTTCATGTACCTGTTGGCCATTTGTACGTCTTCCATTGAAATACGTTTATTCATCTCCTTTGCCCCTTTCATACATAATTTGTTGAGGGACTTTATCATGAAGAGATTCTAAATTTTCTCAAATGCTTTTTCTACATCTTTTGAGTTAATTGTATGGTTTCTGTCCCTGCTTTTGTTGATGTGGTGTATTGCGTTTACTGATTTGCATGTGTTGAACCATCCTCGCATCCCTGGGATGAATCCCACTTGATCATGTTGTATAATCTTTTGGATGTGCTGTTGTATTCTGTTGCTTGCTAATATCTTTAAATCTATTTTCATCAAGGATATTTGCCCGTAGCTTTTTTTTTTTATTGTGCCTTGTCTGGTTTTGGTAACAGGGTGATGCTGGCCTCATAGAATGAGTTTGGGAGAATAGCCTCTGTTTCAAATTTTTGGAATAGTTTGTGAAGGATTGGTGTCAATTCCTTTTTAAATGTTTGGTAGAATTCAGCAGTGAAGCCATTTGGCCCTGGACCTTTCTTTGTTGGGAGACTGTTGATTATTCTTTGATCTCATTGTTTGTTATTGGTCTGTTCAGGTTTTGTATTTCTTCTTGGTTCAGTACTGGTAGTTTGAATGTGTCCAGAAATCTATCCATTTCCTCCAGGTTTTCAAATTTGTTTCTGTATAGTTGTTCATAATAGTCTCTAATGATTCTTTGCATTTCTGTGGTATCAGTTGTAATGTCTCCTTTTTCATTTCTGAATTTTGTTATTTGTGTCTTTTAGTTAGTCTGGCCAATGGCTTGTTTATTTTGTTTATCCTCTCAAAAAACTAACTTTTTGTTTCATTGATTTTTTTCTATCATTCTTTGGTCTCTATTTTATTCAGTTTTGCTATACATTTCGCAGAGGAGCAGTGGGGGCAAGTAAGGTAGTGTAGACTTTAAAAGGCTGAAAGAACAACATGTGGATAAGAGCAGAAATGAGGTATATGACAGTGTGAGGCAACATAATCATTTTGGTGTCATTATACCATCACCTAAGGGTAGGATCAGACGTACAAATTGTGGTGCCTAGTGCAAAATGAAAATATGAGCCCTTGTTCAAAAATGATTAAGAATTTCAACATGGTCTTATCAGAACATTGAAGCAAGTGCTGGGCCTTCGAGCATCAGGGCCAGTGCAAATGCTCCAGTCATAAGCCCATGAAACCTGCCTAAGGGGCCATATGTCCTGGTTAAAAAGTTGAACTCTAGACTGAGGCAGACCTGGATTCACATCCCAGCTCTGCTCTTTATGTCATAAACTACAAACACGGAAGTGCTATTTACTAAGAGCAGTTGGAAGTCCAACATTTAGATCTTGTTTTATATGAAGTCTGAAAGAATAAAGCCCCTAGTGAGATCTTTGCAGTAAGGGAGTGCCTGGCCAGAGAGCCTTCAAACAAAGCTGTATCTAAGGAGACAGTCCAGTCTTAGTGTAGACAAAGAAAAAGAAATGGGGGAGTGTTCATCACCGAGTTGAAGGACATAAAGGAATTTGTTTACCACGGAACAGTTAAATGTCTATAAGAAACACATTAAATTCTGGAATATAGTTATATAGTTCTCTACTTTTGCATTTACTTTGATTATACAATAATATGTCTATTTGAAATATTCTATAAAGGTCACTTTACAACTCTATTTTGCTGTGTGCCTGCAGTCTTATTATGTTATATAATATTATTTAATTTTTTAATCTAAATTTACATGACATGGATGATTTGCTACTATAATTAAACCCAGTTAATGTCCTCTTGGCTATTTAATGTAGACATACAATTTTGCCTTTAGAAATATTACAGTACTCTTTGAATCTATACATTCAAAAATGTATAGCAAAAAACTAGGGAATAAAAAATGAAACAGTTAGATAGCAAGAAGGAAATAAGCATATATGGTATCTGATGAGATAAATATAATTTCGAAGTATGGATATTCTAAGAACCAATCACTGTTTGTTGATCACTCTCTCATCTAATCTGGTCAGAATAGGAAAGTAAAATATTACTCTATATCACCTTTCAAAGCCTACTGGTTGCTAGATATTTATTTTTATTTATTTTTATCCCTATCAATACAAATGAAAGAGCTAGAATAGATTATTTTAAATCCCACTGACCAATGGCAACCAGAAATATATCCATAGTGAAAAAGAGAACAAGACAGCAGGGAAAGAAGTAAAAGAGAAAGGGAGAGAGGGAGGAAGAGAAAAAGCAGGAGAGAGAGCAGAATTAATTTGCTCTAAAGTAGGGACGAAGGAAGAGGAAGTTAGCTCTGGATTGAATACTGTGAAAACACAGGGCCAGTTCAGTAATCGTTGCTCAGGAGAGAAGGCATGACACGGTGCTGGAAATGTCATTTGTAAAAAAAAAACGGTAGTTACTCGGAAGATTTGTTTCTCATTTTGGTTGTGTCCTCTTAGATATATAATTTGCTGTTGTCCCTGGCCCTGTCCAATTAAAAACCTTTGTTTAAATCCAGTTAGAGAGGTCTGATAACCAGCAGAGCTGATTTTTACTTAATTATACCATTAGAAAACTAAAAAAAAATAAAGTCAAGGCACAAAAAGTATAAAGAATTTACAATGGTTACTTAACTCATGATAAACCTATTTAGCCCCCAAAATCAGGTTTCATAATCCCGAGATATCAATCTTTCTAAAACCAACACAAAAATTAATTGTAAAAAATAGTTTGTGTGTGTGTGTTGTTCTGATTAGCAAATATTTTGAGAAATTTTGAGAAAGGAATTTTTGATTTTATTTTGTGGGATTATTTTTATACATCACCATTCCAATTAATTAAACATATTCTTGGTAATTGGATTTGTGTATATATAAGCAGTAGCAGGTTTATTCTGCAGGAAAGCCATCAATTTTCAGGGTCTTTTTTTCCCTTAATGACACATACAGAAATGATTATATTAAGTTATTAACCAGAGTGTGAGAGATCTCTCCTTCTCTACTGCATGGCAAAGCTACCCAGAAGAGTGTTTCAGCCCCTGGCCTCCTACAACATCAATACAGCTCAGGGAAATGGTCTAAAGTGTGAATAGAAGCTCCAGCTCATTGGAGGGGAGTTCAACCTGAAACTCAAAGGACTTCTTGGTAATGCATTTATTTGTCATTGTTAATGGAGGAGTTTCTCCTCATTTGTAGAGCCATATATAAAGGCAGAGAATATATTCATACAAGTCCTCAGCCTAAAATAAAAGTTAAAATGGTACATTAGCCACAATCATCCATTTCAGTTTGGAGATTAGAGATCACCTTCTGTGAAATTGAAGAATATAGAAGGTTAAGTAGGGTCTGTTTGGGGTCATGATTCTATTATGTGATGTTAATTAGTGTGTAATCTCAAACCCTGCTTGACTGTATTATATATGTTAATTAGTACATAATCCCAAACCTGGTTTTTGTACCAGCTTCATTTCTTGTCCCTGGCATATATGTTTTCTTAACATTGTTCCTCCTTGGTGTCGTCAACTCCTCATTTTCTTTTATATATGCAAACAATTTCTTAACTAGAATTGTTTTCACCAGTCTTTTCTCAAGGATGTTCCAATTTTCTCAGTTCTGTTGCCAGAGTCACTTCCAAACACTAGGCTGTATCTTGTTCTTTTTAAATACAGTAAGGAAAAACTTGGATTGTAACTACAAAATATCAGTTGTATCATGTGCCTTGGGTTATTAATTTTCCAAGCCTGTTTCCTTATTGTCATAATGAGCTACTACAGTAATTGGCGACTTTTGAGTTAAAAAATATTAGCTATTATAATTATTAATATTAATGAACAGATATCTGAGCAATGGAGCAAAATGGACTGTGACTATTTTGAAAACTAGAAACTCTCTGTAAGTCCCTAGGAACTTAACTTTCAGTACCAGGAAAGTAGTGAATAAATTTACCACCTCCTAAGGCATTTTATAATGCCAAATTAATGGCAAAATGTCTTGCTTAATTTTCAAACTATGCCCTCACCTCCTTGCCCAGAAGACTTTAGATCATATATCCCTCCTGTTGAAATATCTGCACCCTATTTTGGCCACCTAAATCCTTTTTCTCTTTCTAGGTTCAAAATAAATATTAAGTCTTTCATAAAGCTTCCACTTAATTGCTTATGGTAAAGTCCGAAGCATCATCTTTGAGTGTTCTTTCCTTTTTCTCCCTCTACATCAAATACATCAGCAAGTCCTGTAGATTTTTACGCCAAAATATACCACAAACTTTCACATCCATCCAATTCTTTCCATCTCCATTACCACACATGTCCAAATTATGATCATCTTTCTCCTCCTATGCATTAATAGCATCCACTTGTGAAACTACTCTCTGACACATACTCCTATTCCATTCCCCACTTAACAACTTACCAGACTTTTAATAATCAGGTTAAGTCTTTCTCCAGCTTACTGTCCTTTCATTTCACATAGATTGGTATCTCAACTTAGAATGGCTGGTAAAGTCTTAGAAAAACCGCTCAGCATGCCATCTTTCTGCCCTCGTCTATATTTCTATTGCTGCAGTTAAACTATGCTACAATCTCCTTCTGTTATGAAATAAGCTGAATTTTCTCCATATGTATCTTTGAACTTCTCTTCCCTTTGTCTAGAAGCTCTTCCCTCGGTTGTGCACATCATTCATTCTTTGCTTCAATACACTTCCAAAAAGGCCTTTTCCAATCCCTCTTCTTACAGTAAGCTGCTCATTCCCTGCTGTTTCCCATAGTCACTTTATGTCAGATCACCCTGTCCCATATCTTTGTAATAATTATCATTACCTAAAGTTATCTTTTTTATTAATAGGTTTATATACAGCATTACGTAGCTTCATGTGAATATTGCTATATTTCTAAAATCTGAAAGAATTTCCTGGCACGTAGGAGGAAACAGAAGAAAAGTTTTTGAATGAATAACTCTCTCCCATCCAGACATTATATGTCTTTGCTATGATTCCTTGTAGTATTTTATTTCCATTGATTTTTTTGAAGCAGATCACATATTTGCTTTAAATATAATATTTGATATGGATGGTCTATCAGCTTAACCAAAATAAAAGTGTCTTGAGGACACATTGAATGTCTTCTATATCTTCTCTCTCATATGAGAAGCAGAAAGTAGATGGAAATTAATGCTCTAAGAGCATTAATTCAAACTTAATCTGGGTTCACATTGTGCCCCCGATACTTAATAATTGCAACCTGGAGAATTTTTTCTGTAACTCAATGTGCATTTGTAAAATAGCTTTAATAATAGTTCTTAGAAAATAATTAGTATTAAGGAAGGTAAAATATAAATTCTAGAAGGAAATTCTTTCATATGTGTCTTCAGATTAAGTCTAGAGAGAACTGGCATAATTATATCAAATATATACTTAAGAATATAGCGTTATCTTTGATGGGGCCTGGGCACCTTTATACTTTATATTTACTTTTAAAACATTTTATTGAAATATAGTATGCATGAAGAAACATGCACATATCATGTATTAAGCTCAGTGAATTTTCACTAGGGGGGCACACCTATGTACCCAGATCAAGAATTAGAATGTGACCAGCACCTAGGACTCCCACATACTCTCTTCTTTTTTTTTTTTTTGTCTTTTTTTGTCTTTTTCTGTGTCCGGCAACGGATCGCAACCCTCAGTGTTACCCCCGTACCGGACCAGGGACCAGCAACGGGATCGCAACCCTCGGTGCTGCTCCCGCGCCTCACTCAGCCAGTGAGTGGGAACCGGTTTGTATGTGGGATCCGAACCCTCGGGCGGGAGCGCCGTCGCGCTTCCCAAGCGGTGCACTATCCAGTGCGCCACCGGGCCGGCCCCACATACTCTCTTATAAACACGACTTCTTGGCCCCCACCAAAGACAATCAGATACTAACTTCTAATGGAATGTGTACTTATGCCTGTTTTTGTCCTTTATAAAATGGAATCATACAGTAAAAATATGTGTGTGTGTATAAATATACTATGAATATACTTAAAAGATTTATTCCTTATTTTTGATTATACTATCTTTGTACATAAATATTTTAATTGCAAATAGTAGAAAATGGTAGTAAAGTTAATTCACCAGTTTTCAACAGATTAAGTCATCATTTAAAATACTACCTGGAATAACACAATCTCACCTTAATAATTAAGCAATGCTTTGCATTTTTGTTTTCTTTAAGGGAAAAGGATTAAAAATCTTTACATTACAATAAAAGTACCTAGAATAAGATACTTTCTTTCCTGGAATATTAACCTCATTGTGTGTCTTCTAAGAGGAAGGACTAACTATTAAATTTACCTCGAAATAAAATAGCTTCCAATATCTCAGTACCACAACTATGTAAATCTCAGTCTTTTACCATGAAAAACTAATTAATCTCAGAATGGTGCTTTGGAATTGATGTATAATCTAACAAACTGACACTCTGAGTAATGTATATATCACCAAAAAAATTTCACTTTGCTGCATTCTTGATCCATTTGTTGGGTCATAAATTCAATGAGCATAGTGTTCAGGGACTGATTCTGCACATTTAGCAAGGATATTCCTTTTTACAGTCAATATCCTATACTTATCTGATTACCCAGATGATCTAAGCATCTGGGAAGTCTTGCATAATTCAGTACATAACAAGATGAAGAAAGTTGCAAATTGATTTAACACTATGGACTCCATTTTCAACAGCAGAGTTGCACAGTATTTGACTTTGTGAATAGTATTTGATTGCCAATGAATTTTTGTACAGGAAACTTTCCTTGTAATTTTAATAAAATGGATTTTAGTAAACATAGTTTACTGCAAAGATAAAAGATGAGAGGGGAAGCTCTCTTGAGCTTGCTATTCATTTTCACATTAAATCACTGTTTAGAATATCTCTAAACTCACCAACACTTTTTTGCTCCCCTATGAGCAATGACTGTGATAGCCAGTGTAACATAAATCGGATGGCCACATATTCTATATTCTAGCCAACCCAGTTTTGATTACCAAAGAGAACACAACTATTAATTACCCCAGAACAGCAGGTGTAATCCAGTTATGTCCTCTGAAATTTGGGTTGTATATCATCATAAGCATAAGAAAAATGCATAAAATTCAGTTTTAGGCATGCATTTAAATCCTACTTCTGCTGTTCATTGGCTATATGTATTTATGCAATTTACTTAACTACCTGAGCCTTGATTTCTTTACACAAAAAAACCACAATAATAATCTGGTTGATATTATAATGTTTGATGATTGCACTGAAATGATATCATGTATAAAGAAGGGGATCGATAAGTGGTAGTTATTTTACTGCTATATTTGTATTCTCAGCACCTTCAATAGCATTTGACACACAGATGGTGATCAATCAAGATTGTTGAATGAATGATGATTGAATGAACAAAGCAATCAAATAATAAGTGCAATAGCAAATGAATGCAGAAATTAATTGAATACTAAATGAAATCATAGGCATAACTTATGGTAATCCTACAGATGATAGACAGGACAGCAAACTGACACTTCATGTGTCCTGTGAATGTCACTCAGACACAGGTAAATAACTTTTTATTTAACTGCGCATCTGGTTTATTTATTTTTTTATTTTATCGTTACACAATGTAAACATTTTTTTGTGGATCTTTACCAATTTCTCCCTATACCCTCTTTTCCATCTCTTGTGTCCTTAGTCCCATTCTCTTCTTTTGAAAATTCAAGGAATTATTATAATAGTTGTACCTTTCTTTTTCTTTTTCTTTTTTTCGGATCCCACCTATGAGTGAGGACATGTGGTATTTCTCTTTCTGTGCCTGGTCTATTTCACTTAACATAATTTTCTCTAACTTCATCCATGTTGCTGTACATGTCCAAATTTCATTCTTTTTTATGGCAGAGTAGTATTCCATTGTGTATATGTATACAACACTTTCCTTATCCAATCATCCATTGATGAACATTTAGGTTGGTTCCAATTCTCAGCCATTGTAACTAGAGCTACAATAAACATGTGAGTGCAGGTATCCTTTCAACAAGATGATTTCCATTCCTTTGGGTATATACCCAGCAGCAGTATTGCCAGATCATATGGCAGTTCTATCTGTGGTTGTTTGAGAAATCTCCATGCTGTTATCCATAATGGCTGCATTAATTTACAGTCCCACCAACAGTGTAGGAGGGTTCTCCTTTCCCCACATCCTATTCAGCATTTGCTATTCTTTGTCTTTTTGTTATTAGCCAGTCTAACTGGCATGAGATGATATCTCAATGTGGTATTGATTTAGATTTAAAATGCACTTTAGACCAACTATACCTGGCAGATATCTATAGAACATTGCATCCAACAACTACGGAATATATCTTCATCTCATCAGCACATGGAACATTCTCAAGGACAGACCAAATGTCAGGTCACAAATGAAGTCTCAACAAATTAAAAGAAAATTGAAATCATTTTGAGTATCTTATAAGACCACAACAGATTAAAACTAGAAATCAATAACAAGAGAAACTCAGGAAACTATACAAATACTTGGAAATTAAAAAAAAGGCTCCTGAACAACCAGTGGGTCCAAGAAGAAATTAAACAGGAAATAAAAATTTTTATGAAGCTAACAAAAATAAAGACACATCATATGAAAACATGTGCAATACTGCAAAAGAAGTACTGAGGGAAATTTATTGTAATAAATGCTTACATCAAAAGGATAGAAAATTTTCAAATAAACGACCTAACACTGCACCTTAAAGAACTAGAAAACAAGAACAATCCAATCTCAAAATTGGTAGATTGAAATAAATAATTGAGATCAGAGTAGATCTAAATGAAATAGAGACCCACAAAAAACAATACAAAAGATCAATGAAACAAAAAGTTGGTTTTCTGAGAAGATAAACAAAATACACAAGCCATTAGCTAGGCTAACTAAGAAAAGAAGCAAGAAGTTCCAAATAACAAAAACCAGAAATGAAAAATGAGATATTACAACAAATACCACAGAAATACAACAATCATTAGAGACTATTATAAACAACTATACACCAACAAATTTGAAAAACTGGAGGAAATGAACAAATTTTTGGACACATGTAAACACCACAACTGAACCAAGAAGAAATAGAAAATCTGAACAGACCAATAAAAAGCAATGAGATTGAAGCAGTAAGCAGTAGTCTTCCAAAAAAGAAAATGCCAGGACTAGATGGATTTACTGGTGGATTCTACTAGACATTTAAAGAGGAATTAATATCAATCCTCTTCAAACTATTCCAAAAGATTAAAACAGAGGCCATTCTCCCAAACTCATTCTGTGAGGCAAACACACCCTGATACCAAAACCAGATAAAGATACAACAAAAAAGGAAAACAACAGGGTAAAATCTCTGATGAACATAGATACAAAATTCCTCAACAAAATATTAGCAGTCAGAATACAGCAACACATCAAAAAATTATACACCATGATCAATGGGATTCATCTCAGAGTCTCAAGAATGGTTCAACATACATAAGTCAATACATGTGATATACCACATCAAGAAAATCAAGGACAAAAACTATATGATTATTTCGATAAATGCAGAAAAAGCATTTGACAAAATTCAACATCCCTAAAGACTCTCAGCAAATTTGGTATAGAAGAAAAGTACCTCAACACAATAAAAGCAAGCCATATATGACAAACCCAGCGCCAATATCATCCTGAATGCTTTTCCCTTAAGAGCAGGAATAAGACAAGGATGGCCACTCTCATTGCTCTCATTTAACACAGCATTGAAAGTACTAGCCAGAGCAATCAGGCAAGTGAAAAAAGAAATGGCATCCAGATTGGAAAAGACAAAGTCAAGCTGTTCCTATTTGCAGATGACATGATCCTGTATATAGAAAAATCTAAAGACTACCACAGAAATAATTAAATAAAGCAAGCAAACAAATAAAAATCCCAAATTTAATAATATTAAGCAGAAAATCAATCTAAATTCTATCCTGCGTGTTTAAATATCCATGATCTTCTTAATCCTTATTTCTATGCATTTGTGTAAACAACACAAAATAAATTGAGAAATTTTCTACTTTTAGTTATCAAATATTTTTGCTTTTTTCCCTGTTTAATGAATTTTAAAGTAATTAGGATGGGCTTTTCGGCAGTATTAAATAAATAACCAAAGAATAACAAATGTAGCAAAGATATATTTTCCATGTATGCAAACACCTCTGTGGCTCCTGGTGATTTTACAGGGCAACTGTCCCTAATGAAGTAGTTAAACAGCTAATGATTCTTAGAACTTGTGGCTTCATCATTTCAACAGAAGGCTTCATCTCTGATCTCTATTTGATGTGATGTTGATTTCTGTTCCCCGTTTTCTTTCTGTAAATCAGTCACACTGGAATTTTTATAATATACTTTAACAACCCTGAATACTGATACCCACCTCCTCAGGGCTTGTTTTTGCTGTTGGCTTGTTGATTTGTTTAGTGACTTTGCTGGACTATTTCAGTGAAGTCTAATCCTCATACATTGTGTAGCCTCTGATGTTGCTGCTCAGAGGGTGCAGTCTTGGGTATGTGCAGAGTCATGCCGGGAGGACAGTGCTTGTATCAGGGCTCTCTTTGTCACTTTTTCTTTTGGTTGGTGGGGGTGGGGATGGGTTGGGGGTGGGGTGGGGGGTGGGACTGGTCAGTATAGGGATCTGAAACATTGACCATGGTTTTATTAGTACAGTGTTCTAGCCAACTGAGCTAACTGGTCAGCCAGTCTCTTTTCTTGATCTCTATATTGTCTGCCTCTCCAAGTATTTATACTCAGTTGTTAGCCTCCACTCATTGCGAGCTACTTGCTCTATTGTTTTGACAATATCCTGGGTTATAATTTGTTCCATATTCTGATCATATTAAATTTGGGCTGTTGGCAGGGATAATTTTTGAGGCCAATCTTTTAGTTCTTTTTTTTTCTTTCTTTTTAGCTGAGTTCCTCTTAATTGTTTCTTTCCCTGTTTCTCTTGGTGAATTAGTTGACTCTACTGGGGGGTGGGGCTGGTCAGTATAGGGATCTGAAACATTGACCATGGTTTTATTAGTACAGTGTTCTAGCCAACTGAGCTAACTGGTCAGCCAGTCTCTTTTCTTGATCTCTATATTGTCTGCCTCTCCAAGTATTTATACTCAGTTGTTAGCCTCCACTCATTGCGAGCTACTTGCTCTATTGTTTTGACAATATCCTGGGTTATAATTTGTTCCATATTCTGATCATATTAAATTTGGGCTGTTGGCAGGGATAATTTTTGAGGCCAATCTTTTAGTTCTTTTTTTTTCTTTCTTTTTAGCTGAGTTCCTCTTAATTGTTTCTTTCCCTGTTTCTCTTGGTGAATTAGTTGACTCTACCTAATTGTTCTCATGAATTATCCAGTCTTCTCATAGTTGCTTACCAGCAAAACCTCCATTATTTCTGAGAGTGCTCTTGGACTTAAACTTCTCACACTGTGTGGCAAAACAGTCAGTGAATCTCTGTTCTTGTGGTTTGCCTCTTTCCCTTGGTGACTATTCTGGAGTTGGGAGCACAAGCAATGACCCTCTTCTCTCAGACTAACACTTTTACTTTACAAATTAGGGTGCAGGGTAGAACAGCAACCTCTGCTGTTCTTGACTTGCTTTGTACAGTGCAGAAAGTCCACACTATCAGGGAGCTTGGGCATGGGTAAAATTGGGGCCCCAGTATTCTCAGCCTGTTGGGATGGATCCTTCAATCTACCAGTAGAGACAGAGTAAAAAAAGGGAGCCCCAGTTCTTACTCTTACTTGCCTGGAATTTAACCTCTAAAACAAGAAAGGGAGGATGAGTAATGATGACAGTCTGTGCCTCCTGAGGACATAACATAGCTCTTGACCAGTAACTGGGAGGAGACGGAGTTCCAACTTCTTGGTACCTCCTGCCCAGAGTAAAATTTACATTACACTGAATCTGGGAGGAGGAGAACATGTCATGGCACAAGTATCACAAACTCCCTGCTCCTTCCTAGATTTAGTCTTTTGTTTGAATAAATGCCCTCAGAACAATTTCCAGAGACTTTAAATATTGGTTGTTTTTGTTGTTTTAATTTTTACCAATTAGGGTTGTTTTGCTGTAATAAGGATTCTTAAAGCTCTTCATACTGCCATTCCTTACTTATGTACCCCTTACATAACAAACTTAATGTTTGTTAATTCTCACTACATATTTCAATAATTTGGGGAGCTTTATAAGACGAATAGTGCTTACCCCAAACCTGCAGAAATTCTGCTTTAATTTACTGAATAACATTAAAGGAACCAAAATTAATGGTCATAAACCTTATTTAGTTATAGTATACTTTAATATCATCCTGTTAGATGGCAGTAGCAATCATTAATATTTCCTTTTGTCCTCTGGCTCCTGGAAATACAGAGTACTACTTTATCCTTTTCCTTTCAGAGTTGGATAGATGCACATGTTATTACATTATCTTGTATTAAAGATATTATAAAAGACAAGAAGTGACATGTGTTATTTTGGGAATTAAATGCTTAAGTACTGGTACTCAATTTCTATTCTTTTATTTTTTCCTTGCTATGGTGAACCTTGAAACTCCATCTTGAGGTTGAGGTGTCACAAGGACAAATGCAGCCTGGAGTTCTGAATTCTGGGCAGAGGTCAGTAGTCTTGAAGAGGTATCTAAGCCTGTAACAGAGAAAGAAAATTTTGTTGTGTTATCATCCATATTTCTGTAGTAAACCTTAGCTTAACCTGACCAATATAATCATTACTATCAGCTCTCTTCAAAGTGATTTATAGATTGAATGCTATGTGAACAAAAATGTCAACAGAATTTTGGGGAAACGACAATTTGATATTAAAATTTACAGTAATGAGCAAAGATAAAAAATGTGCTAACAAAAATTATTGATGTATTTGACTACATTAAAATTAAAAACACTGTTGCTTAAAAGATACCTTAAAACAACTATAAATCTAACCTATAAACAGGAAGTTATTTTTTGCAATAACTATCAATTACAAATGAGTGATATTATAAATATACAAAGTAAAATTTTAAGTCTATAAGAAAAAGGCAAAAAAAAGCAGATATAAAAATTAGCATTTCATAAAAGTAGGAACACAAAATGAGATACTCAATCTCACTAGGAATTAGGGAATTGCAAATTGAGAGCATAATGAAGTACAATTTTTAAATCACTCAATAGGAATTATTAAACAAACTGAAAATATTGAATGTTGGATAGATTTTGTTTGACTGAGTTTGTTGCTGATATTGTTGCTGGTAGTATAAATTTATCACCCACTTTGGAAAACAATTTGTCACTATTTTGTAAAACTGAAAATGCATACATGATAATATTCTTTACTTAAACTCCTAAGAAATGTGTATACAGATGTGTTCAATAATATTCCTAGCAGCATTAATATAATATTAAAACTCTACACCAACCACATGTTGACAATAGAAGAAATGAATAAATTATGTTATATTCACACAATAGAATGTTATACAGCAATACAGAAGAATGAGCAACTACTACGTGTAACAACATGGATGAATCTTTGAGCATAATGCTAAGTAAAGAAATGCAAGAACATTGAGGTAATATTTAATATGATTACATTTTTAAGTTTTAAATAGGCAAAACTAAACAATATATTGTTTAGGGGATGTGTGTATAAAAAGAAAAAAATGCAAAGGAGTTATATACAAACTTCAAAATGATGGTTTTCTCTGAAGAGTAGAGATATTGGGGTAAGGGAAATGTTAAACATCTAGGAGTAAATAGTAAGTAATGTTTTAGTCCTTGTGTTGAGTTGAGTGATGAGTTTAGGCTTTCTCATAGGGAGCCCTCTCCCCACCCAAACAGAAGGCAAGAGAAATTCTAGAAATACAAATAAATGAGAAAATATGACACCACCAAACGAATATAGTAATTCTCATGTACCAGACCCCATAGACCGAGAAACCCTTAAAATGACTGAAAAGGAATTCTTAGCAATGATCTTAAGAAAGACTCAAATAGATAAGAGAAGACTCAATTAGAGAACACATGAAATGTGAATAAATGTTCAGGATATGAAAAAGAAAATTTACAAAATATTAATATGTTAGAAAGACTGTAGAAGAACTCCTGGGACTGAAGGATTCATTCAATGAAATAAAAAGCACACAGCTGAGAGCTTAAGCAGCAGGTTAGAGCAAACAGAAGAAAGAATTTTGGATCTTGAAGGTGATTTTTTCAAAATAACCCAGGCGGACAAAAAAAAAAAAAAAGAAAGAAAAGAAAAGAAAACAAACAAAACAACAGAAAAAGAAAAAAAAATAATTAATAAAATGAAGAAAATCTAAGAGAGCTAGCAGACAACCTTAAGTGCACAAACACCCAAATCATGGCTGTTCCAGAAGGGGAGGAGAAAGGAAAAGACATTGAAAACCTTTTTAATGAAAGAATAATAGAAAAATTCACAGATATAGGGAGAGACTTGGACCTTCAGACCCAGGAAGATCAACAATTCCCCAACAGGTTGAATCCAAAAAGATCCTCTTCAAGACACATTATAGTCAAACTGGCAAAGCTCAAAGACAAAGAAAGAATTCTAAAAGCAGCAAGAAAAGTGTCAAGTCACCTATAAGCGAGCCCCTGTCAGACTAACAGTAGTCTTCCCAACTGAAACTCCATGGCCAGATGATAATGGGATGATACATTCAAAATATTAAAAGAAAAAAATTGCCAGCCAAGAATACTTTACTAGGCAAGGTTGTCCTTCAGAAAAGAGGGAGAAATAGTATATTTCCCAGACAAACAAAAACTATTGTTCACCACCACACAAGTAGCCCTGCAAGAAATTTTCAAGGGAGTCCTGCATTTGGAATCCAAAAAATGATAATCACTATCATGAATATAAAAAAAGAACAAAACCCAACAGTAAAACCCATAGTAAAAACTCAAATGGGAAAGAGAAAGAAAAACTGAATCTTGCCATTTCAGAAAATCAACAACATTGAAAGGAACAAAAGATATTCAAAATGTCTAAACAAAAAGCAATAAGATGTCGGAAGTAAGACAATACCTGTAAATAACAACCCTAAATGTAAATGGGTTAAACTTCCCATTCAAAAGACACAGATTGAATAACTGGATTAAAAAGTTAGACCCAAGTACATACTGTCTTTTAGAGATTTGCTTCACCTGTAAGACACACACAGAAACTAAAAGTGAAAGGATGAAAAAGACATACCATGCAAATAGAAACCAAAAGTGAGCAGGAGTAGCTATTCTCATAATGGATAAAATAGACTTTAAACCGAACACCATGAAAAGAGACAAAGAAGGCCACTATATTATGATAAAAGGATCTCTTCAGCTAGAAAACATAACAATCACAAATATATATTCACTCAACCCTGGAACACTCAGATATATGAAGCAAACACTATTAGACCTAAAGAAAGAGGTAGATCCCAATATGATAATGGGGGGGACCTAAACACCCCTCTTTCAGTATTGGACAGATCACTGAGACAACAAATCAGTAGAGAAACACTGATTTAATCTACACTTTAGGCCAATTGGACCTGGCAGATATCTAGAGAACATTTCATCCAACAGCTACAGAATACATGTTCTTCTCATCAGCACATGTGACATTCTCCAGGATAGACCACCACATGTTAGGTCACAAATCAAGTCCCAGCAAATTTAAAACTATCCAAATCATTCAAGTATCTTTTCAATACCACATAAATACAAAGAATCATCAGATACTATAATAAACAATTATAAGCCCACAAATATGAAAACCTGGAGGAAATGGATAAATTTCTGGACACATCCAAACTACCAAGATTGAACCAAGAAAAAATACAAAACCTGAGCAGACCAATAACAAGCAGTGAGATTGAAGAAGTAATCAGCAGTCTCCCAACAAATAAAACCCGAGAGTGGATGGCTTTACTGCTGAATTTTACCAAACCTTTAAAAAGGAATTTATACCAATTATCTTCAGACTATTCCAAAAATTTGAAACAGAGGCCACTCTCCTAAACTCATTCTATGAGGCCAGCATTACCTAGATACCAAAACCAGACAAAGATACAACAAAAAAGAAAACTACAGACCAATGTAACTGATGAACACAGATACCAAAATCCTCAACAAAATATTAGCAATCCGAATACTGCAACACATCAAAAAAATTATAAACTATGATCAAGTGGGATTCATCCCAGGGCTACAAGAATGGTTCAATTTATATGCAAGTCAATAAATGTGATATACTACATTTACATTTTGGTAAAGGTAAATTTGATAAAGATAAATAATTTGGTAAGACATTATTGCCAGTTTGAAAGGGTGTGGTATACCTTTTACTTCTCTGAAGTGATTAAATAATCTAGATAAAGTTAATACCTGTAAAAGACTTAGAAGAATTCTAAACACTTAATAAGGACTCTGTCAATGTCAGTCATCTCTACTGTTATTACTACCAGTACTGCTATTCGTCCTGCTGTTGTACTTATTTTAAAATCTGAAACTGCTTGTTCAATTAAGTTTTTCTTTAGGTATCAGATTTACTAAAAGTAGAGCATGTTTACTCTGCTGCCAGGTGTTCAATTTTTCTTTGGACTTTGCCAGTAGCAGTTGAGTTTCTGAGTTTCTCTTTGTACTGCCTAGCTCCTAGATGTGTGTGTGATGAATAAAGTCTATTCCTACTTCAACCAAAGCTCCAAGGACCTTTTTGCCAGTTATCTAGCTCATAGACCTGCATGTGAAGGGTTTGTGAATGGTCTCAAGGGGTCTGTGGGCTCCAGACCCAACCCTAGATCTACAAATAATAATATGATTCAACATTTAGGAAGTAGAACAGTCTATATTACTAGAAAGACAGATAGGAAAAGAGAGATAGAGAAAGAGAAACATAGAGAGTGAGATTGAGAGAGAGATAGGACTTTGGAATTAGGTGGGTTTTCAAAATGTTTTTTTTCTTTAAATCAGTTCGTAATGGAAGGCAATGAAATTGTCCTTACACTATAGTGGGAAAAACTATGCAATAAGTAGTGTTAAATTTAACTTAAAATAAAACAAGACTATTAAAAATACAAAACATTTTGAGTAACTTTGAGCTTGATCTGAAGACAGAATAAAAAACTCCTTGATTAAAACTCCTTGATTAAAATATTTAATATCAGAAAAACAGTTTCAGCCATTAAAGAAAACAGTATGGATATTCCTTAAAAAAATGATAGGACTTCCATATGATTCAGCAAATCCTCTTCTAGGTACATACTCAAAGAACTAGCACCTCCTAGTAATACCTAAGTTCTCAAATTCATTGCAGCATTATTCATAATAGTGAAGATATGAGAATCTTTAATGTTTGTTGAGGGATGAAAACATAAGGAGATTGTGGTATACTGCATATTTATACCACATGTACAATGTATCTGTGTGTATAAACAGATACAGAGACATACAGTGGAATGCCACTCACCTTATAAAAAGAGACCTTGCCTTTTGCTGCAACATGGACAAACCTAGAGGACATCACTCTAAGTAAAATAAGGCAGATACAAAAAGAAAAATGCTGCATGATCTCTCTTATGGAAAACTAAAAAAGGAAAGACTAAGTAAATACATAGAAACAAAGAGCAGAACAATGTTTATGCAGGATTGGGGGGTGGATGGAATGGAGAGATGTAAGTCGAACAGTGCAAAGTTGCAGTCATGTCGGTCAACATGTCTAGAGACAGCATGGTGACTGTAGTTAACCAAAACAATCAAGAACAAAAGCCATATGATCATCTCAATAGATACAGAAAAAGTATCTGACAAAAATTCAACATCCTTCATGATAAAGAAACTCAACAAATTAGGTATAGAGGGAAGGAATCTCAACACAATAAAAGCCATATGCAACAAACCCATAACAATATCATCCTGAATGGGGAAAAGCCAAAGGCTTTCCTTTAAGAACAGGAAGAGGACGAGGATGTCCACTCTCACAGCTCCTATTTAATCTAGTATTGGAAGTACTTGCCAGAGATATCAGGCAAAAGAAAGAAATAAATGGTATCCAAATAGCAAAAGATTCAATGTGATAACCATTAAAATACGAATGACATTCTTCACAGAAATAAAAAAAAAAACAATCCTAATATTTATATGGAATGACAAAAGACGCTGAATAGACAAAGCAGGCCTGAACAAAAAAAGTAAGCCTGGAGGCATTACACTCTTCCTGACTTCAAATTATATTACAAACTATAGTAACCCAAACAGCATGATACTGGCATAAAAACAGATGCTCGGACCAATGGAACAGAATAGAGAACCCAGAAATCAACCTATGTGTTTATAGCCAACTGATCTTCAACAAGGGCATCAAGAACATACAATCAGGAAAGAACAGCCTCTTCAATAAATGGTGCTGGAAAAACTGTAGAAGAATGACACTGGACTTGTACCTTTCTCCATATACCAAAATCAATTCAGAATGGATTAAATACTTAAATATAAGACTTAAAACTTTACACCTTTTGAAGAAAACATACGGGAAACACTCCAGGATGTAGGGCTTGGCAAAGACATTAAGAATAAGACCCAAAACACAGGCAACAAAAGAAAAAATAAATAAATGGGAATTTATTAAACTAAAAAGCTTCTACACAGCAAAAGTAACAATCAATACAGTGAAAAGACAACCTACAGAATGGGAGAAATATTTGTGAACTATGCATCCAGAAAGGGATTAATATCCAGAATATATGAGGAACTCAAACAGCTTAACAATAAAAAAAACAAATAATCTGATTAAAAAATGGGCCAAATAGCTGAGTAGACATCTCTTAAAGGAGGACAAACGAATAGCCAACAGGTATATGAAAAAATGCTCGACATCACTCATCATCAGGGAAATGCAAATCAAAACCATTGTGATATATCAACTCACCCAGGTAGACTGGTTATTATAAAAAAGACAGAGAGTAACAAATACTGGTGAGGATGTGGAGAAAGAGGAACACCTGAGCACTGTTGGTGGAACTGTAAATTAGTACAACCATTATGGAAAGCAGCATGGAGATTCCTTAAACAACTACAGCTAGAACTACCATATGATCCAGCAATCCCAAAGTATATACCCAAAGGAATGGAAATCATCATGTGAAAGTGATACCTGCACTCTCAGGTTTATTACATCTCTGTTTACAATAGCCTGGCTATGGAACCAACCTAAATATCCATCGATGGATGACTGGATAAGCATGACTAGTATATATACACAATGGAATACTACTCAGCCATAAAAGAGAATTAAATTTTGCCATTTGCAGCAACACAGATGAGCTTGGAGAAAATTATGTTAAGTGTAACAACCCAGGTGCAGAAAGAGAAATACCACATGTCCTTACTCATAAGTGGGAGCAGAATTAATAGATAAACAATAAAGAAGGAAAGAGACAGGGAAAGAGAAAGAAACAAGGATCACAATAATATGTTGAACTTTTGGAAGGAGAGAACAGAACTGTGGTTACTAGAAGTAGAAAGGGAGAGGGGGTGAGGGAAAAGGAAGGGGGTTAACGAGAAATTAATGATCAATCAGCTAATGGACACAAAGAATGATTATGTACTGTAATGAGCAATTGGTTAATAGGCATGAAGAATGATTACAAGGTAACTATCCTGTTTTGATCATCACATATTGTACACAGCAATTGATGGCCAACTTTGTACCCCACAAATATGTATAATCAATTGTGTTTCAATAAAAAAGTAATAATAATATTGTATTGTGTACTAGGAATTTGCTAAGAAAGTTAGATTTGAAGTGGTTTTCCTACAAAAAAGGTAAATATATGATATGATGGATATGGTAATTTGCTTGAGTGTAGTAACAATTTCACTATATATATGTATATTAAAACATTATATTGTACATCTTAAACACTCATATGTTCAATAGGCAATCACAAACACATTAATACTTCTCAAAATTTTTAAAACTTAACCTATCTAAGACTTACCTAATTTATCTGCACACCTTGTCCATTCTATTGTTTTCTTTTAGTAGCTTTATTTGTAAAAGCCCCAAACTGGAAACAACCCAGTCCACCAACAGGTGAATAAACAAGCAAATTATGGTGTATTGTATCCGCACATTGAAGGACTACTCAATAGTGGATATCTGCATTTCCATGTTTATTGCAGCAATGTTCACAATAGCCAAGATATGTAAACAGCCTAAATGTCCATTGATGGACAAATAAATTAAAAATATGGCATTTTTTATTCATAAAAAGAAGGAAATTCTGCCATTTGTGACAACATGGATAAACCTGGGGTACATTATGCTAAGTTAAATAATCCAGACACAGAATGACAAATACTGCATGATCCGACTTATATGTACCGTCTAAAATAGTCAAACACGTAGAAGCAGACAGTAGAATGGTGGTTGTAAGGGGCTGGGGATAGGAGGAAATTAGAAGGTGCTGGCTGAAGGGTACAAAGTTTCAGTTATGCTAAATAAGTAAGTCTGGAGATCTAAAGCAAAAAAAAAAGAGGGAGGGAGAGAGATTGGTTACCACTTGTAGAGTATCAAACAATATGCAATGTAACCTGAAAAGGCTACCAAAAATACTTCTGCTTTTTTTAAGATTTATTTTATTTTTTTATTGAAACAAAATTGATTATGCATATTTGTGGGGTACAGAGTTGACTATCTGTTAAATACTTCTGCTTTAAAAAAAGATTGGTAATTGCCAGGAGTTTGGGAGGTGGAGAGGGAGGTAGAGAAGTGTTAAAAGGGTAATATGGAAGATCCTTGTAGAACTGTTACACATGTTGACTGTGGATTTTATGAATCTGCACAAGTGATAAAATTGCACAGAACTAAATACACACACTGTACACAGGCATGCATGCACAAATTATGTATGGACCTTGCCTCCTCCACAGAAATAGCTTTTGAAGTAAGAATTATCTTCCTTTTACACATGAGGAAATAGAAATTCTAGGAAAATAAGGAATGTGACAAAATTACACAACTATTAAAAGGTTGGTCTGAAGTGATCTCATTTGAAAATATAATCAACAGATAGATATACTGATTGTTAATGTTTTAAATATTTTATTATACATTGTGCATAGTTGAGATAAAGATTTTATAGTTTTTGTTTACAAAAACCAAAATTATTCTACTTGAATGTATGGATGGGTATATAATTCAGTGTGAAACAAACTTTCAAAGTTTCATAATAACATTATTTTAAAGAGATTCTAAAGAAAAGCAATAGATGATCATTTCGTTGATTTCCAGATGAAACTTTATGTATATTATAAAAATGTTATCATCCTTGGAGAACAAAACCTTCTACTGATTGTCTTTTTTTCTCCTTCCTCCAAAAATTAGTGCTTTTCTGAAGAAGATGTTTTGTAAAATCCTTGGAGGACAAATAAAAACATCAAATATAGAGAGAGAAGAATGAATATAATAGCATAAACGTTAAAAGCACTCAGGTCTAACGTAAACTCCTTGCTTTCTAAGGCATTAAACTGTTGGCTGTGGGCAAATCAAGTCCTCTCTGAGCCTCACCTTCCTCACCAGTAAAATAAGAAATATCTGCACCAGCTTTTCTACAGGAGTAAATAATATATTTACAGCAATTAGCACAGAACCTGAAACATGGTACGCACCCAGCTAACATTAGCTATCATATTTGTTAATAAATTAGTTAAAAGTTTCTATTTCTTAACATCCATAGGAAATTTTATAACTAAGAAGAAAAAATTCCCATTCAATTTTCGTCTTCTGACTTCATAACATTACTAAATCTATTGTGGTGTGTCTTACACACAAACAATACAAAAGCCTCTTGCTGTGTATGTGAGGGACTTTATACACCTATGCACTAGTGTATCAGAAAGTAACGTTGATCTTATTATGAAATGTCATTTTTGGTCAGAGTAGTTTAAAGAGGTACAGTTCACCGCTACGGCTTCTCCTAAATATGATGAAGATTCTCATATATTCCTACGTCTGGTAGTAAAGTTAGCTTTAGAAAAATAGATTCAATAATTGCGCCATACATGCAAAAGGTGATATTTCTGAGTAGTAGTTAATATTTTGTACTTAATACAGAGTAATTTTACATGAATTTTATGCAGTTAGACATGCTAATAATGATGGGGGAATTGTTATCAATGCAAAATATTATGTGAATGTCTTTGAAGAGGCCATAAAGCTCTAATAACGAAACTGCTCATTATATTGTTATTATTTGGCACATGTGGCTTTCATGAAAGTATGAGGAGAAAGAGAATAAGAGCATGAAAAAGAAAATGTAAATTTTAAATGACTTGTTAGAATGTGGGTTTGAGTTGTCCATACTTCCTCAAAATTGTTTACTATTTCTCTTACTATGTGTACTGTGTACTACCATCATTAGTTCTTATTCAAGTAAGAATAAAAGACAAATTGCCAAGGACACATAAAAAGAGACTAGTAATTTTTTTTTTTCCAAATGTGAATGTTTTTGCTTTATACAGATGTTTCTGTAAAATGTCATAAAGCTTGTATTTTGTTACATGTGTTGAAAATTTTAATTAACTTTTCACTTTATTTATAATTATTTTATTGTCATTTTTGTTATTTTCTGAATTGAATAACACCATATAGCAACTGCATTAGTAACAAATAGACTGATCGACATTAATTTTAGCTATTGCCTCAAGAATTTAAATTTTCATTTTTTTATGGATTCATTGTGATTTATAGAACAATAAATGTAAAAGCAGACCATTTATTAGCTGGCTGTCTAACTCTTCTTCCTATAACCCAAATCTGAAAAAAGATATAACCTTGAGATAGGAGAATTATTACTGTTGGGTACCATACACATTTGTTTTCCCTTGTACATTAATGTAATCAGTAATAATAGTTTTACCCAGGACAGGAAGAAGGGAGACCTTGAAAATTTTCTCTTATGAGAATCGCCCGATATCTTGTGTCTTAATATCTGTTCAAAATAAAATGAAAAAAGACATCATGAAAAGGGATATAAATCTTAAAGAGATATTTGAAAACTAAAGGGGAATTCCAAAATAGTAAACATTTTAAATGACAGAATAAATAATTTATAATACATTTTTAAGTGACCATTCTTATATTTTTAAAATGGTGAATAAAGCCTTTAAAAAATTACAAAAATTAATTATTATTTTTTTCTCAATTCAAGTCAGAATGTGGTTCTTATAGTTATGCAACTGTTAGACTTTGTGGAAATAAAGACAAATTGATATTACTGTCAATGACTAAAAACAATTGATTAATATAGATTGGGCAGATAGTAATTAATAAAATAGTAGTATTCCAGAAAAAGAAACCAATGCACACCTACAAACCTGGAACTTTGATCTCCATGAATGCTGGAGAATAGGAAACTAAATATGAAGATTTCCTGCATCTGGCCTGCCACGGATTCACTGCATGTCTATTGACAAACTATTTAACCTCAGAGTCTCGATTTCTCCGTAAAATGAGAAGATTAGTTCTAAAATTCCCCCAAAACAAAATTTTCCCAGTCTGCATTAATCTTTTTTCCTCTCTTCTTGACTCTTTCATCTCTCTTCCATACTCTCCTCCGTTCCTTTCTCACTCTTTGAGAAGTACTCTCTTTCTTTCTTCATTTGTGTGTATGTGTGTGTGTATACACAAATATATATTTAGAGAGAGAGAACACGAATATACATATTTCATTATAATATGTATGTATAATTTTAAACTGATCGTTCAATTATGAGAAGATTTTGAGAAAAAATAAATTTAAAAATGTTTGTTACTTAAATTCAAAAGGTAGAAGTATGAGAAATAGATTTTTCTTTCAATTTTTATGAATTATTTTATTATCTTTAAGTTAATAGGACAGGTGATTAATAATCCAAAATAGAAAAATCCTTATATTCTTTCATTCCTAAACAATTTAATTGGGTAGAAAAAAATATAGATTAGGATAGATAGACATGTGCACATTCTAAAACATAAATGTACTTGCATTTGGTTTTATAAATGTTCTGTTTAAAATCAGACTTTATTAAAAATTGCAAAAAGCACATTTTTGCCTTTCCTTTTTTCTTTTTAAAGTATATAATATAACCTGGCTAATGAACCTTGCTTAATCCATTTAGTATGCTAAAAGAGGATGTCTAGGAGAAACAATGTTCGAATTGATCTTTCAACAGAAATAAATCCTAGAGATCATGCTGCTATATATTATTCTCAGCCTTTATGCAAATATATTTGCATTACAATTAGCTTCTTGTTTATTGTGTTCATATATAAAACTTCTGATTATGACCTTAAATTTATTTTTCACATTTAGTAGTTGTATAAATGATCATGACTTTGGTTACAGTAGTTATCACGATGGGGGAGAGCTAAAAATATGCATATATTTTCATGTGTTTGTGCCTATGTATTTAAATGGCATATGTTGTTTGAATTACGTCTGCTCTACTTCAGTAACTTTAGTCTAAATCATTTGGTCACTTTTAAGTGGGCCAGGTCCTATGTCTTACAGTACCTACCCTGCAAGACCTTGTATTTAAATTATATCTTTTTTTTTTTTTTTTCCTTTTTTTTGTCTTTTTTCGTGTCCGGCAACGGATCGCAACCCTCAGTGTCGCGCCCGTACCGGACCAGGACCGGCAACGGGATCGCAAACCTCGGTGCCGTGCCTGCACCTCGCTCAGCCAGCGAGCGGGAACTGGTCTGTATGTGGGATCCGAACCCTCGGCAGGAGCGCCGCCGCGCTCCCAAGCGGTGCACTGTAGCAGTGCGCCACTGGGCCGGCCCCTAAATTATATCTTTATTTGCATCTTTTTATCCTCATATAGGAACAGTAATCATGTCTTTTCATATTTGCCTGGGATACAGCTCTTCAATAACTATTTGCTGAATTAATAATAGGAAGGAAAGAACATTTAGATTGTGATATAATGTATGTATTCTAAATATTATTTTATTTTGTAAGTATTTAAATATTATAATTTTGTGTGATTAATAAGTTAATGATAAAGATTTGAGTAATGTAGCTATTAAGCTTTGAAGATTTTTTTTTTCCTTTTTGTCTTTTTTCGTGTCCGGCAACGGATCGCAACCCTCAGTGTCGCGCCCGTACCGGACCAGGACCGGCAACGGGATCGCAAACCTCGGTGCCGTGCCTGCACCTCGCTCAGCCAGCGAGCGGGAACTGGTCTGTATGTGGGATCCGAACCCTCGGCAGGAGCGCCGCCGCGCTCCCAAGCGGTGCACTGTAGCAGTGCGCCACTGGGCCGGCCCCTAAATTATATCTTTATTTGCATCTTTTTATCCTCATATAGGAACAGTAATCATGTCTTTTCATATTTGCCTGGGATACAGCTCTTCAATAACTATTTGCTGAATTAATAATAGGAAGGAAAGAACATTTAGATTGTGATATAATGTATGTATTCTAAATATTATTTTATTTTGTAAGTATTTAAATATTATAATTTTGTGTGATTAATAAGTTAATGATAAAGATTTGAGTAATGTAGCTATTAAGCTTTGAAGATTACTATTATCTTTTTTCATGCTTCTTTTATTTTAAAAGATATTGAAAAAAATCCACAAATTATAAAAGAACATAGGAGACAGCAAAACTACAGTAGTTTTCTTCCAGCGAACATTTGGAAGACCTGTTTAATGAGCATCAAGCTAATACATATTTTTTGAAATTAGCATTCTACAAATCAGAAAACAGTGCACATTCTTTTTTCTTTTTTGCTTTTTAACCTACTCCCTATATGCTCTTTGGTCATTGAAAAAACATTTGCTGAACACCTATTATATACCTGGCACTAGAGATAGAGACATAAAGTATAGCCTATTCTCGCAAGAAGAAAATACTTTTTCTGATGGAAATAAAAGTTGTGTATATACAATAAGTAACAAATGAGCCATGTTTATCTCAAAGCATAATAATTAGTGGGGTGGAGGGAAGGGAGGGGGTGGGAGGTTGGAGATAATTGGGTCGGGGACACGGGGTACAAATGTAATGTGTGGTATTGGGCATGCTGCCAGTATGACTCTGGCCTTCACATCTTGGGCATGAGGGATGACAGTCAGCTCTGCATGTCATGAATATTCATAACCAATAAAAAAATGATAAAAAACAAACTCAACTTAACCCCTGGACCAATGCCCTAATAACCACCTCATCTTCCAGAAAAATTAGGCCCAGGTAAAGGAAAGGATTGAGTAAAGTGGAGGACTGTTGCTTTGCTTCCCATGGATTTGTCACCCCTTTTCCCCTGGGTTATGGAGCTGCCAAAGATTACTCAAAGCCCAACTCTTCTGAGCAGTGAGAAGCCCAGAAAAGGGGTTAATCTCCTGGGACCCTCAAGAGTGAGGCATTCCTTCCATTTGGGAAATTAACCAAAAATTGCCATTCTCTTCCCACATTTATTCTCCAGACCAGGAAGTTATAGGAAGAGAACATAGGTGGGATTTTTGCTAAGTACCGTTTAACAAGCTTAACAATAGAAGCTGGTAACATTCAGTAAGACAAGCAAAGTGGCATTCTATAATGCAGTTAAGTCAATCCACTAATAAAAGCTTGATTTTAGCAAACATTCTCTTCTTACAGCAATTTCCCAGTATCTTTACATATCAGTCAGTAGCCTGTCTGTCTTTGAGCCAGCAACCTTGCTGTGTTTCAATTCTTTATCTCACAACAGAGACTGTAGCCTAGGGAAAATTGACCTTTGCAAGGTCAATATTTGAAACTGCAAAGCTTTGGGAAATCAGGCCCTGTGAAGTATATTTGCTTTATGCATACTCCACAGAGGACAACGCAGAGGACAATTACCACATTCTTTCCTCTTTGGATACATTACATATACTACATCTCTACATAATAAATATCTGTATCAACTGATAGAATACAAATTATTTGAATAAAAAATACCCAGTTGAAATTGCTAGGTGTAAATAGCCATTCATAGGACCACATTACAGTCAAGTGAATTAAATTTCTAAGCCGTTAGCCCCTCCATTATGTTCTATAAATTTTATCTTCTAAGAATCTTTCTACTAAGTTGTTTCTCTCTAGTTAACTTTTGCTTTGAGCTGATGTTTCTAATTCCATCCACTCCTAAATAAACTTCTTTATCCACACCACTGGCTGGTTAACTCTCCGAAACAAAAACCTGATCACAACATTCCTCTGTCCTTCCACTTATCCTCTGTGTCTAGGTAGGTCACCCAAGTGCCTTGGCAAAGAGCAAGAGGCCCTTCACACTCAAGTCCCCCACATCCTCTTTGGGACTCTTTTCAGAGCTCTTATTCCAAACTTTCTCAATTACAGTTAGTTGTTTGTCATTTGTATCACTTTGGCTTTCCCTGTGTTCCTGTTTGTGTGGGATACCGTAGGCTGTGTCTCATCTGGCTTGTAAATATCTGCTTGTCCTGTCTATACTCACTCTGTTCTTCCTTCTTCATCGGAGAATTATTAAACACCACCTAAATCTTAACCATTGTGCTAGGTTTGGAGGAAACAAAGATGATTAAAACACATATTCTGTACTTCATGGAATATTAGAGGAAAAAAAGCATATAAGTAAATAATTGTAGAACTGTGGAAAATTTATAACAGAATGATGATAAAAGAATATGTGAGAACAGGAAGAATTATGGAATGTTTAAAGGAAGTAACATTAACTTAAGCTTTAAAAGAATATATAAGACCCTTTCAGGGAGGGAAAATGGAGATTGGAGTGGGCACGCTAGGCACAGGGAGTAGGCAAGGAAGTTTGCATGTCTGTACTTAAAGGTAAATGTGCATTGAAATAATAGAAGGTGAAGAGAGGGATACAGATTCCATTCTGCATTTGTAGTGATTAATCAAGATCCACATTCAAAGGCACCTTTTGTGTGTGTGTGTGTGTGTGTGTGTGTGTGTAGACAGCTAATTTTTGTTTTACACTCCCATCGCTCTCTTCAGATTTATTTATTTAAACATAGATTCCATAGATTCATATTCTGGAATTATTTGTTTAAAACCATGCTTCTTCCCATAGACTGAAATTCTGGAGGAAATGTTCCTGGTTAGTTTCACTTTCTTTCTCCTTTACCAGTTCAGTGCCTGTAGATAGTAAAAGTTCAGTGAAAGTCTGTAAGATTCATGCAGTGCACATTGTGAGTAAGTGACAAACATCTCTTTGCTATTCACTTCTACACACCATATGTATATATACTTATAATTAATTTTAATGTAAAAGTGTTCTTGCTATAGATTTTTAAATGCAATTTAAACACCACCTCGAAAGGTTAGAAAATCAGTATACACAATTTGTTTTTGTATTTTAACATTTCTGTGTTAAACTGTTTTTCTCCATATACACATTTGTGTGTGCCTAAAAAATATTGCAAACAGAAATATTATACTCTAACCTGACTTGCACTGGTAATTATAAACTGCATTTTATTCCAAGGAAGGCCAAATTTTCAGAGACTTTCATAAATGCAACTGGTACATGAAGCAGTCTGTTTTCATGCGGAATAAATTACTTTCGAAGTAAGTGGATTACTTACTGAGGCTGCTCAACAGAATAAGCAAATTCTTTTTATTCATTTCACAGATTAACATTAGTTAAAGGCTTTTGGTTGGCATATGTTGATACAGACATTTGCTATATGGATTCCTTTCAACTACTAATTCTATTTTTTCACAAGCTTTGAAGTACCCTTGTATTAACTATTATGGTATTGTACGTATAGGACATAGCAGAGTGCTTACATTATAATAAATGTTCAATAACTATTGTTAGTATTAATAATGTCTGTGCTGGTGACAACTAAAGTTGTTTTTATATCACCAATTATTTGATAATTTGTCTGATACTTGTCTATTCACTGAAATGAATGTTTCAGAAAGGCAGGGAAGTTGTCATTTTTTTAATACTGTAGCCCCTGAACCAAACATAAAAGATGCTCAAAAAATATACTTCTACAAGAAAGGAATCTATCTTCTCTTTAAAGTGACTCATAGTGACTAAATAACTCAGAGTAACTTCTTAGAGTTATTGCATAGACTAAATAGAATTACATACTTAAAGTACCTAGCACACTACTAGAAACATGGTGACTATTCAGTAAATTTTCATACATTTATTTCTCTTCCTTCCACATCACTAAGAACTCACTCATCTCGTAGATCAGTGTGGCCCTATGCACCTAGACATTTACACATGTACACAAGCTTTATGTAAACAACAAGTAAATAAAATGAAACAAAAGCAAAATAACAAAAACAAAAAAATGCTTATATTGTAGGTAAAAGATCAACCAGAGTGCCATGAACATAATCCTTTACTAATAATGCCAGCTCTGAGAAGAATTAAAAGGAATCTTTGTCTTGAAGAAGGGCAAATATGTTATGGAGCATTGGCAAGAGGGTCAGTCAAAGTTGATTTAGTTTTGAGAATAATTTGTCAAAATCTGTTTGGGAAGAGAGAGGAATTACTTTTTGTTTAATAACTGTTGATTGGGTCCTTCGAGTTTATTAAGAAGCATATGGAAAATCAGGGGCTACAATAAAAAGCATGAAGGATGGTAAGGAACGGCTGTGGAGGCCACTGTCATAGGAGAGTCACAGTGGAAAATTTTTATTATTTCAGAATCTCATATGGTCCCCCTTTTTGTCTACAGGGCAATTAAGTGTCATGCTTTAACCACCTTCTGGTTTGCTTAGTCCTCCAGTTGCACACTCCTTAGGTTGACTGAAATCTCAGACTCGTTGATGTTGACTGTATATTGGGCACTTGGCTCATTGAATGCAATAACATTAAACACACATAAATTTAAGTCTTTCTCCCTGTGTCCCTAAGTTATAGATTATGATCATATTAATTACAATAATATTAATAAGGATTTCTATTTATTGAGGATTATCCCAACTCAAGGTAGGAAATTTGTGTAAATACCTCCAATTTAAAAATAACCCCAGAGATAGATATTGTTACATTCTATTTACATAATAGGAAACACCTAAAGGAGGTGAAGGGATTTATATAAGACTACAATGTTAATTAATGCCAGAGCCAAGATTCGAACCCAAGCATGACAAATGGAAAATTCTGTACACATTCTTCTGTAATTGACTTCAGAGATGAAAATAAAATTATGGTATCTTCAGTTACTGAACAACCTGTTCTCTAGCTCTTTGATAAACAGTTGCAAAATAAATGATAAATGATAAAGATTTGAGTAATGTAGCTCGAATACCAGGGCCTCTTTCTGGTTCTCACATGTGCTTATTCATGTTCAACGTTTTCAAATGAAAATTTTGAAAATGCACAGGATTAATAAAGTATTACTACTTTATCATTTATAGTAAATAACAACTGTCCCCTGCCGTTCCCTTTCCCCCTCCACCTCTGGCATCATTAATTATGCTTTTAAGAGATAACTTTTTTCTTTTCTTTTCTTTTTTTAATTGTAAATTGAAAAATTATAGTTGCGTGTGTGTGTATGTGATATATATGGATACAAAGTGATGTTATGATCATATGATAGCCTGATGGTAGTTGATTAACCAAACTAATGTACAAGGCTCAACAAAAACATTAAAATTCTTAGGCACAACTTTAGCTGGTGATACTACAGACATTCCTCAAACAATCAAAATATATGTTACCAACTCTGTCAGTTCAAAAACAAAAGCAAGAATTGTAAAGATTGATTGGATTGTTTAGTTTCTAGAGAAATCACACACTGCTTCTGTAATTTTATTAGTCCCAGTCCAACAATTTACTATGAAACAAACTCCAAAGAATCACAATGCAATAAATTTCTTTAGTACGTTACAATCACATGCAATAATTACTGGGTCCGCCGCTGGCGGCTGACCCGTACAGCCCTAGCCTCATTCCTTTCAGTGGGCGAGCGAACGGCCCGGATTCCCCTTTCCCTCCGGTCCCCTTTGGAAGGAGATGGGGGAAGAGAGCCGTGAAGAGAGGTGAGCACACCGCCGGCCCCAACAGCCCAGGTTAAAGGACACTCAGACGCGGTGGGGGTTCTGTCAGGGCAGTTCCATTTATTATCACACAAGCACTTGCTTTCATAGGCAAGTGGGGAAGGGAGGTTTTTTTACATAATCATCAGCTTAAAGGTCAAGCGGCATGCATCCTGTCTCAATGCCTAGCTATTGCAACCACAGTGTTCACGAGCACAGAAACAGATATTTGGCCAATAAGGGCTAAGGCAAGGTTCCCGCAGACACCCCCACCCTACTTCCTCCTGGCGCCGTCTTAGGCTGCCACGTTAATACGCCCTTGTGGGCCCATAATGGCGCTGCTTGTAATGTCACAGGTGGCGTTAGTTTTTAAAGCCCGACAAATAATTATATCGGAATCGTCTGTACTCTGTAGCCATGTTAACTTAAGCCTTTCTGCAAAAGGCTGTAGCCTTCATTCAGTGTCACTACTGGCATTTTGGATTGGAAAAATGCTTGATATTCAAAATGTATCCTTTTTCACAGGCAAATTTGGGTCAGTAATTGAACTTTAGTTGAAAATACTTCTACCACAAAGAACATAAAACTGAAATATCTGTCATTTTGAGGTGTGAGAAGTTTATTTCCACAGAAAAGTAAATGCAGAGAAGAGTTACTTTGTTAAAAAAACATGTAGTAGACGACGACACTGGGCATGCCAATACATAAACCTGTGGCCACTATGCTTTTGGCCTTAGATTATATGCCTCTGAGTAGGTACTTTTTCCCATATCTAAAAGAACCCCTTCTCACGACTAGTTATTGAAGGACGCCAAACAAGCAATATGGCTTAAAGATGGTAGCTCAAGGGTGACATGTCAACACTCAGTCTGCAAAGCAGCTGTATTACAACTGAGTGATGACTGTGCTTTGATTGAAGAAGGAAAAGGGAAACTTCTCTTGCCTTGTCAATATTTTTAGGTATATGTTAATCATTACAATGCAAGTTATAATGTTCTTAAAATCTATTTTTCAGACTGCTGAGGTTTATTGTAATTATGTAACTTTCACAGAGATGTCAGGATTTCAGCAACCAAATGGGATGTTGAAACCATGTGACATGGCTCTTTATTAGAATAAAGTTGTTAATTGCTTTTCTTTTTGAGTAGAACCAAACCCAAGAAATGTGAATACTATGTACCATGGTATTCAACATTAAAAAAAAGTACAGACATTGGCAATATTGTGTGAATTAATAAATCTTTCTCAGGATGTGAGGTTATATGACCTTATCCACTCAATGGGGGCAGATCTGTGTTCCTCATGGTATCAAAGGAACTAGATAATAACAATAATCGTATTGTAGGGATTTTTACCAATTCTTGGGCAATAGCCAATAAACTGGAATTCTAGTCCTGGAAATGGGCCTTAGATCAGTGCAAGACAAAGGGAACCACAGGGTGGTACAGTAAATTATGGAAAACTTTATGGACTTGGAGAGAAAAAATCAAAATGAGGTGTGTTTATAAGGGCCCACCTCAGTGAACAGTTGTAGATATTTAGCTTTAAAGGAGTTATTGAATAAATAACTCAATAACTTCAAGCAGAATGCTAGCTATAGAAAATTTCTTTTTGTAACTGCACATCTTGGTGGTAAGAAGAAACAAAGATAATAAGAGTTCATCAGTAACCTACAAAATTAACCATTCTTCCCTTTGAAGTCACAGCTGTCCAGAGCTAGATAACACCTCTCCAGCTGGTGGGAGCTGGAGAACACTCACACTCAAGGATGAATGAAAGAATTCAAACCAAAGAGTTACAGAAGTGGTCCCCAAGATCAAATAAATACATAAATAAATAAAAAGAAAACCCAGAAATAGCAAGATTGCACATAGAAGCTTTCTGATAGGACTGAACTCCCCCTTTTGTTTCCCACACTATTCCCTTTAAAAACCATTGCTGAGGCTCTCAAGCCTCTGAGACAGTTTGCAGCTGAAACTGTCTTCCAGATTATGTTTCCTGATAATAAAGCTTCCAAACCTCACATCAACATCGGACTCTTGAGTCCTTTATTTCCAGGCAAAGGAGTGACAATTCTTGGTTGCCGGTTACATGTTGATGCCCATCAAAAATCTTAATGTCTAAGTTCCTAAAGGACTGGAACCAGAAAGCAGATGTCCTGATGTCCTCATTGCCATTGGAAGTAATCTATTGAGTACACGACGCCAGTAGCCATGTATGTGTGGGGTTGGGGGCAGCCGCAAAGGAAAGGATGACATTTAATTAAAGAGAAAATGGGCAGTGAAAAAAATAATGATATATTCCATTGCCTCACTCAGAGTTTAAAATGTGACTAGTGATTGCTCTGTTTGTCAATATGAACCTCAGAGACTAAAAGCAGCTGTGGATCACATAGCAAGATGATGTGTGTTGATCCGTATCTGGCAGGTGGATTACATGAATTCCAGATGAATATTGATGGTCTTTAACTGGAGTGGATATTCAGTCTAGATTTGTATTTATATACCTATCAACTGAGGCTTAGATAGAATTTTTTTTTAATTCTGTCTTCTTGCTTGTATGACCTCTAATCAAGAAACCCATTTTACCTCAAATGCAGTGCAACGATGGGCTAGGAAGTATCGAATGCAATGAACTTATTATATAGCTTACAATATACAAAGTTGTGGGTGGACTGAAAATTAGAATGGATAAGTTAAACACTTGGCTATTAAATTATGGAGTGGTCAGAAAGTTAAGGGATGACTTGCATGATTAAATGCATACATGTTAAAACTGAATATGTATGGAAGATAGATTGATACCTACATATATGTCTTTCTTGCTTACACAAATATTTCTTTCCTGATCATATAGCACTGGGTCCTGGATTGAATTTATAAATTTTGTATTTCTAAACATAACATGATGACAATACCTCTAAGTATTAATTTCTAATTTCCTAAGAGAATGATGGTATGTATTGGACATCTCCTTACCTGTCTAGACTGGGATTGCCAGTTTCTGCCTTTCCCATATCTAGTGTATGACAGAATCCCACAAGTTTATATCTATCCAACCTTATTCTATTTGACTGGGAATAGAAAAAGAAGGACACACTGGTGAGCTATGGGTCAGTCTCTGGCTAAATCTAAAGAGCAGAAGAATCTGAATGAAAGTCAATGTCAAATGGAAAGAAGGAGAGATGACAGCTGATAGAAAAGAAGCCAGTACATGATAATGTAAAAAAAAAAAAAAGGAAAAGGTAACATAACCTACATGCCTCAGGAGAGGTTGATGAAGAGGACGATACTATCTCTGCTGTATTTATAGACATCCATGTTTGGCAGAAATATTTGGTTGCAGAGAGCTCCTTTAAATCTGATGTTCTTGGATAGGCCTCCGCAGATAAGAACATTTCACCCTGGAGTGTATTAGTACACTTCTGTTACTTAAAACAAAATGCACGGAACTGGATAATTTATAATGAAAACAAAATTTATTGCTTACAGTTTCAGAGGCTGGAATGTCCAAAGTTCAGGGAATACATCTGGTAAAAGCCTTGCTGGTGACAGTACCACAGGGGTCTCACATGACAGAATGGTGCAGCAGAGAAAGACTCTTATATGCTTTTCTTTTAAAACCCTCAGAACCACGTCCCTGACCATTATTAATCCATTCACTACAGCATGGTCCTACAATTTAATAACCTCTTCAAGGCCCCACCTTCAATTACCAGAATAGAATTTCCCACCCTCTTAACACTTTCACAGTGGGGATCAAGCCTCCAGCACGTTAAACTTTGGCGGGACACAATTCAATCCATATAGAGTCATCTGTGAAATGTACCCTGATGACACTAATGTACCTTATAATCAAACACTTGGAATAATTCAACTGTAACTTTGTCTTTTGGTCCCCATTTTTACAGATTATTTCTACTATGAAAGACCCCATTTTTTACTGAAACATAATTGATTATAGATATTTATGGGATACAGGATTGAATAGCAACATCTGTGTACAATATATGATGATGAAATCAAGATAATTCATATATTCATCATTACAAAATGAAATCTTTGTGACCCTTTACCAATTTCTCACTAACTCCTCCTCCACCTTTCCCTTTCTCACCTCCAGTAACCTCAGTTCTGTTCTCTAAAGGACCCCTTTGAAAGGTAGTATAGTCTGCAAATAACTTTGTGCAAAAACAGAGTCATAAAACACTTGTGTAACTATTGACTTAGGTGATAAGACATTGAGGAAATGCCTTTATGATGAACATGAATATCTTCCGTGTTCCCCAAATTTTATAGTATTATGTACCCTAGTATTTATATACAACATTTTTTGTGTAAATGGAAGGCAATAATTAAGGAAAAGATACTTGAAAATCTGACGTCAATGTCAACTTATGAACAATTTCATGGGTTCACATAACTGTTACTTATATCCCCAATGTCTGCAGAATTCCTTGAAGAATCTCTTTGGCATAATCAAGCAAAAATATATACGGGTTGACTACTACACGTGTCACTATCCCAGAAAACTCAAAATTTTGGGGTCCAGAATATACTCAATCAGTAAGTATTCAAAGGCAACAAAATGTCTGGCAAATAAGTCAACATTGAAGAAAAACTTCTAAAATTAGTTCAGGCAAAATCAGTGCACCGTTGCAGTCACAGGAAAAGTTGAGTCTTTTCAACAAGAGCCATACTGAGGAAGAAGTATTGACCTATACGAATTGCTTGAAAGAGATGCTAATTTAGAAAGAAGACAATAAATATCAAGTGGACTGAAAAGACAGCATAGGATTAGAAAAATGGGTAAAAGAGAGTAAAGAGCATTCTAGAGAAAAAATATGGGAAATTCACCTGAAAGGGGCTGTTAAATATGCCTCTCCAGCTGAGGGGGAGTAGCAGTGGGTAACTAAAGGACAGCAGCCTAAGATCTCATTAATGGAATCACATAAATGAACTTATGGGATACTTATGGTCTCTCTGGTCTATGGAAATGTATAAATCAAAAGTATAATGTACATTGGTGCTCTGGAACTTCCAAGGTCCCATACATAAACAAAAATCAGACATACCCAATAGTGCAGTTAGAATAAAAAACCTATTAAACTTGGCTGAGATTTTAGTGGTGGGAGAAGAATTATTTAAAGATCAGTGACAATGGGAACATGTATTAGTACAACCTTGTAGTGTGAAGCAATGTTTTGTACACAAGAGTCTTGAAATACAGACTAAGTCCCTGATTTATTCCTCGATCCATGATAGCATTTGAAATAAGAGAAAAGGCCATTTTAATTGAGAAAGTCAAGGAAATATTAGTCTATTTCTAATGAATTAGTTTTGTGATAATATTAGTTTAACTCACAATGTAACTGCTATTTGATATAATACTTGATTAAATGGTAATATTAAGTTAACTGATTTTAACAAAAGCTGTGATAATACTACATTGATTATCAAGTATTTAGGAGATTGAATTAAAACCTCAAAAGACATTAATGTTATTATTTGCTATTCCACAAAGTGTTATAGAGTGTTTTATCTTTATAAACAATTTCAAAGAATTACACAAGACTCATGTAAAAATGCACAGTAGTCAGAAATACAAAATCATCCAATTATATCTGGAGGGTATCATCTAACTAACAAATTTCTACAGTCATTTAGGCTGTTTATGTGCAGTAATAAAAAAGACACAGAAGTTAATGCACCAATTTGACTTTTTAACAAAGTCAGGTTTCTGTTCCAAACTTTTGTGTTTTAGGAGCACAGGCTTTTCTTGCTTTAGTCATGAAGCGACATACACATGAATACAGCTTGAATTTCACAAAGGGCAAACTTTCCTTTCCGTAAATATATCTGTGATAGTAGAATTGAAAAAGAATTATAATTTTGCCAACATTAACTTTCTGAGGTCTTATTTTTATTGCTTAGAAATGTTATATTCAGAGAAATGTGTGGAGTTGAAGTTTGTTGCTGCTTTTAATAGAAGCTAAATAGATTGTCATTTCTTGGTAATTGAATTTAACAGCAAACTGAATCTACTTTTGTTTCATTTTTTTTCTCATTTTTCTTTGAATAATGATGAAATTTAAACTGCAGGGGCAGCAGCGTGACATCACGAAATACATGGCAGTTCAAAATCAGAAAGCTTGGTATGTAACGTTACTGTTGTTCTCATTAAATTTTTAATTTGGGGGGATAAATTGAGAGTCAATTGGTATACCAAGAGGACATTAAAAAATATCTAGTCCAATGTAATGCTTTTTAAATATAGGGGCCCAGAGAAATAAGTAATTTCACTTATCGTCTAATACTTTGCACTTACCATGTTGACCACTTCTCTTGCCTTGTCAATATTTTTAGGTATATGTTAATCATTACAATGCAAGTTATAATGTTCTTAAAATCTATTTTTCAGACTGCTGAGGTTTATTGTAATTATGTAACTTTCACAGAGATGTCAGGATTTCAGCAACCAAATGGGATGTTGAAACCATGTGACATGGCTCTTTATTAGAATAAAGTTGTTAATTGCTTTTCTTTTTGAGTAGAACCAAACCCAAGAAATGTGAATACTATGTACCATGGTATTCAACATTAAAAAAAAGTACAGACATTGGCAATATTGTGTGAATTAATAAATCTTTCTCAGGATGTGAGGTTATATGACCTTATCAAAACTTAACTGGAAAGGGCCTTGAAAAGCTAAGATTAGACCCAAGAGTACCATTAATTTTCTGGTGTCCATGAGAAAGTGGCTCTGTGACCCTCAGTAAGAGCATCTGTAAAAGTAAGTGAATGCCTTAGTTAGGTGATTTAAAAAATCATGTCCTTCTCTAAAAGCCTTTAGGAGTAAAGGCTAGATCCTAGAAATAAGGCATGAGGGTGTCCCTACACTCCCAATTTTACAAGCTTTGGTTATTTCTCTTAAAGAGTGCAATTTTGCTACTTCATTTGCCATTCTGCATATTTAAGACCAAATTCTTTGTAATATTCATGTTTACACTTTCAATGGTCTGGTGATATGAGATGTTGATTTTTCATTCCATTAAGTTTATGCTCACTGAAACAACTTTAAATTAAAGTAAATGGTTTTAAAATGGCAGGTTGCCAAATCATCAGTTGCAGATATTACTTCATTTTACTAGGATTTACTTGCATGATGATTCTTCTACTTGTTAAGATAAAAATGCACTAGCAATTAAGCATTGGACATTGTCAGTCTAGTAGAATATTGTTCAGTTCACTCATCTCTCACATTTGTCGCATCTGAACTTTTAGTTAGTATTAGTTCATTTTTAACAGAATTCTAATGGCTGCAATTAGTGATCAAAAGATAAGTACTTCAGTGTCCTCAGGAGAAGCTGAGGCATATAATGTCAATTTGTTTAGTTCTATGTAGTTCAGCTTTTCTTTAATTAAGTAGATAAAGAAAATTTCAACAGAATCTACATAAAATGCTCATGTTTGCTGATATTAAACTTAATCAGCAAATCCAGGGGAAATTTTTAGTTTATAAGTTGGATAATTTATACTGTATAATTATTTTTATTCAATAAAAGCCACAAACATTCTTAACTTTAATAGCAATCACTGCACTGCATTGTATAAATAAACTGAATCACCTATTTTCAAGAGATAAAACTTTCTCTTAACTAGGATCTCATTTGAATTCTCACAAAATGAAAATAATGGCTTAGTTATTTTTAATGACAAAAATCAGCTCAGTTTCTTGGCAAAATCACAGGTTTAATATCCTGGAATAATAATAATAATAATCCACTCACAAAATATTTAAGAGTCTCATTTTGTGCAGTTTTAATTATACACTATCATTTCAAGTATCATTTAAAATGAAAGATTTTAAAAGTATAGCCACATGAGAATTTATATAAAAAGGCTCTCAAACAAACATTTGGAGAAAAATAAAAACCTTTGGAAATTAGTTTTCTTCAGCGGCTTAGAATCCTTAGTAGTGTCTTTTGGCCGATTATGCCATCACACACTTTTGTACATACTTGGAATTAGTGTGGTCACTGCAGCATCTCACCATGTCCTCAATCTTTTTGTTTCTCAGGATGTAGGGCAAGGTGTGAAATTTGTAAAGTAATCTGAGAAATAGCAATAGCTATCTTTGAAGTTTATTTTTGTAGTATTTTATATTTAAAATGTGTTTCATTTACATTTTAATGTCCTCACTTCAATTAAGGAAGGCATTTGAGTAGGCACAAACATTTCTTTCTGCTTTTATAGACTTCATTTTATTATCACTGAAATGAACTAATTTTCCTTATCATTTAGCAAAACCATTTTCTGGTCTTCATAGAACCAAAACAAGTGAGAAAAGTTATTTTCAAAAAATTATCAGTAGGTGTAAATGGTTTTAATTATATAAATATGTAGAAACCAACACTGCATATATTTCCCTAAGGCTGACTATGTATTATTCAAAATTTTAACAGCACATTTTACCAAAAACAATAAATTTGGGGATGCTTAATTCAATATTTTTAACTTTTTCTGCTATGTATTATGAAAGTGTATCAGTCTTCTATTAAATAACATATTTAAACTATATATTTTTTTTATTTATGTACCTTCTTTTAAATTGTCTATTCTGAAGTGTGTCAAGTGTAGCTTACCAAAAGTACCACTAAAATAATCTGTTAACAAGTAAAGCTGAGTGTACCACTTATGGTAGTAAAGTGGGTTACCTCTTCTACAGAGCCTTAGTAGCATCTCAGAATAGCACGAGCGAAGTTGGGTTATTTACGAAGTCTGTGTTGGGGATCATGTTTAAGGCAGGTCTTTCAAACGAGGGCTTGAATAGGCTTGGTAAGAATCATAATATAAATAATTAAGGACTGGTGGATTTGGTGTGGTGAGGCTTGCAAGGTGTAATTTTCTAAGCAAGTCTGGAAAAGTGTCATTTGATGCTATCTATTGAAAAGTTGAGTAGTCTAATGTAAATAGTGATGCCATATGCTGAAATGGGAATATCTTGTGAGAAACAGATTTGGTTGCAGAGGAAATTAAGGTTTCCGAAATTAAGGTTTTGATGTAGGTCATACAAAAGAGATGAAGACTGTTTTCTTTGTAGTGCTTACTCATATGCTTCTAGTTCTATCCTTTCATGCCATAGTTGAAAATGATTTATATCTCTTTTGCATAGCAGCTTTTGGGTGTCTTATTCGAGAACTTCGACATTTTTCTTCTAGTGTCTTGTATGACTTGTTTTCCTTAGCATTTTTTTTTTTTGCTATCTCTCAAATATGTTTTACATTGTATACAGTTATACAAAAGGAAGGGCTGTATGTAGAAAAAAATAACTGTTTTTCCTTCTATACTCACACGACTCTCAACACTTCACTTCTGTGACCTGATGTGTGTGTGTGTGTGTATGTGTGTGTTTTCCAAACTGATCGATTCTCTGACACCAGTTGGGTGCTCTATAATTCAATTCAATTCTGACACTAACTGAAGTTAGTGCATAATATGCAGGTTAGGGGCTCAGTCCCATAAGACTGCCCCTCACTTCAGATGCCAATAGCAAATATCTAGTAATAGGTCCCCCAACTTACCCAGAAGTTATGTCTGAGTTGGCTACACATCAGAAGTTCACATGACTTTCCCTTTTAGGGTTTGATAATTTGCTAGAGTGGCTCACAGAATCCAGGAAAAGTATTTACTCTCTATTGTTCATTTATTAAAAAATACATTTTAAAGGATATAAATGAACAGCCAGATGAAGAGGTACATAGGGTGAGTTCTGGAAGGGTCCCAAATTCAGGAACTCTGGCTTTGTGGAGTTGGGGTATACCATCCTCGCAGGGCATGGATGTATTCACAAACCTGGAAGCTCTCTGAACTCCACAGATCAGGAATTTTTATATAGGCTTTATCACATAGGCATGATCAATTAATAACTCAATCTCCAGCTCTCTCCTTTTTTTGGAGGATGGAGGTGGGAGAGCTGAGAGTTCCAAGCTTCTAATCACAGATTGGTCTTTCTGTTTACCAACTCCATCTAGGAACCCACCAAGTGTAGCTTTATTAGAAACAAAAACACTTCCCTTGTCCTCAGAATTCCAAAGGTTTAGGGGCACTGAGTCAGGAACTGGACTCTAAGACCAAATATTAAAACAAAAAATGCACCTAACAGCCTTATCACATCAGAAATTACAAGTGTCATAGGAGCTTTGTGCCGGGAACTAGGGACAAAGACCAAAATATGTATTTCTTATTATGAATCACAATATCACAGGGGCTAAGAGGTAAATATAATTGGATACAGGAACAAATGATGATATATTTTAAAGAGGTGAATTTTACAACAGTGCTGTTTAACTTATATCACATAAAAATCATTCTATTCTAACATGTTGACAGATTCTTTAGTTGACAACTCCAACTGCTCTCCGAAAAATGAAATTACCCCATGACACTGTAAAGGCTTTAGCGAAGAAAATAGTTTCTTAGGGAAGTACAGGGAGGAACACTGAGCCAATGACAAAGGAGCTTAGTTCTTGGTTTTGTATTAAAGTTGCAATACCGGGGAGCAAATGGGAAAATGCAGTTCCCAGTGCTGGCAAGAGGACATGAAAAGAGGAGGAAAAAGAAGGAGAAACAATTTTGTTCATGGAAACAAACAAAAACAAAAAAACTAGACAAGAAGTTAGCAAAGATTGATGGTTAAGAAACTTGGCTTCTTAAGTACCAAAAAATAAAAATAAAAAGTACACTAGTTTGAAGAATTATCAGAAACTGGGGTTGGATGGGGGCAGAGTGGTGAAGCAGTAGTGGGTGTTTACATGTTATTTCCTTACTTAAGATTATATTCCCCACTTTAAATTAGAAATTATGTTCATCTTTATTGAAGAATTAGTAATGCTCCTCTATTGACTGTTCAACTTCATCCAGCAAAGGGGATATTGAATGATTCTCACAGTTTTTTTGAACTTAGAAATATCATAATCATTATTCTATTATTAAAAGTCTTTCCTTCAACACATAAGGAAGCCAAGACCCAGACAAATGCAACTGACCCCAAACCACCTACCCAGAACCCATGTGTCCTACATATACTCTAACATATTTATTCTAACAGCTGTATCAAAGTCAAGGGTCTTTTCCTTAGTAAGAATCACTTGAGTGCATTCAGAGTTGTCAAAATGATATAAAATAAAGGTGGTTGTGAAAGAACTAGAGATGTTTTGTACACATAAAATGCTATTGAAGGGAAATGACTGCCACTTTGATATATTAGGAATTTTGCTCTGTGAAAGAGAAATGAGGCTTTTGTGTGTTCTCAGAGGACACAATTAAGACTTTGTATTTCTACAATATAAAAAGATTTTCTAATAGTTAGTGTTATCCAGAAAATTGATGTGGTAAAATGTAACGAAATAAGAGTCTCATCTGTTCATGGGGTTTACGCATGTTGGGCAGCCACTTGTTAAAAGCAAAAGTTGTATAGATATTTGAACTAAATGACCTTCGAAATTCATTCAACCCTAAAATAGAACCATTCAGGAAGTCAACATTCTAAGAGCTGGATAAAGGAAGGATTTAATGGTGAACATGTAGGGACACTGTTGAATCACAGATTTGTTGAGACATAATCGCAGTATATTTAATGACTAAAGTTATATTTATAGAGGAATTTTCAGTTACATAGCACAAATTCAATCTCGCTTGGCTTGCAATAAAAGATAATTTAACTTAAAATATGCCGTGAATCTAATACCAAAAAGAAGTTTGTTTTAATTTGTTTAACTTGCTCCACTAAGCAAAATAAAGCAATTGAATTAAAATTAATTAAAACTATACTATTTTGACAAAGTTTTAGGAGGAAATTAACCAGTAAGATAAATTATCCCCTCCCCACTGTCCCCACTGATATGTATGATAAAAATAAGGAAGAAGGCACAAAAGAGAAGAGAGGTGAGGGCTGGCCCTCTTAAATTGCCACCCAAGCCTGTGCATCTGTCTGGTCCTGGATGAGAGCTTTGGAATGACATCAGGATAATGACATAGAATTTCTAAGGAGCCATTATTTTGGATTCCAGGATGCTCTGAACATATCCCAAGAAAACAAATGTCTTACATCTGCAAGTTTTCTAAAGAACCAAGGGTGATAGGATGGGAGGTGTGAAGTCAGTGCAATTTCTCCATCGCAACACCCAATATACAGGAGGCCTTTCCTTTTTATTTATTTATTTATTTATTTATTTTTCCTTTTTGTCTTTTTTACTGACTGGTAACGGGATCGCAACCCTCGGTGTCGCGCCCATACCGGGGACCGGCAACGGGATTGCAACCCTCGGTGTTGCGCCCACACCGCGCTCAGCCAGTGAGCGGGAACCAGTCTCCACATGGGATCCGAACCCTCAGCGGGAGCGCCGCCGCGCTCTCAAGCGGCGCACTCTCCAGTGCGTCACCGGGCCGGCCCGCCCTTTCCTTTTTAAAATGCAGCAATCCCCCCTTATTTATGGAAGACACATTTCAAACTCCCCAGTGGATTCCTGAAACCTTGAATAATACTGAATAAAATATACACTTTGTTTTTCTTAGACATACATATCTATGATAAAGTTGAATTTATAAGTTAGGCACTGTAAGAGATTAACAACAATAACTAAAAATAAAATAGAACAATTATAACAATATATTGTAACAAAAGTTATGTGACTGTGGTCTCTCTCTCTCTCTCTCTCTCAAAAATATCTTCGTATTTTTGATTGACCACGATAATCAAAACCCCAGATAAGGAAGGGCTACTGCAACCAAAATAAAATGTTATTAATTTAATCAAAACATGGAGTTGGGATACAGACAGTTAAAAGTCTGCCTTTGATTTATTCAAGCTGGTTTGCATGTATTTGAACTACAGCTCATCTTTCCTATGACAATTTATTCAAAACAAACATACATTTAGTGGAAGTTGTCACTGAACTTAACATCACTAATATTAAAAAGCTCTTCATTGTTCGGTTCTATTTAAGAAAGAAGCAGAATGTTGATACTTTAAATAGAATTAAGTAAACTACATTAAATTGTTCTATGATACTTTAAAAAATTAGCTCAAAGGCTATAAAATATTTAATATTCTTATGATATTGCAAAAGTATATAAACTATACACTAAATAAATCCTTGTGTTCTCAGTTATTAGGGGTTATATAGTTTATAGAAGTCCAACATGTCCTGTTTTTATGAAATTTAGGTTTATATTTTTCTCCTCTTTTTCTGACATTCAAACCCCCCATATCATAATTTCTTCTTTCTATGGTTCTCAGCAAGAAAGTAAAATGCAAAAAAAATGAAGGAAATACATTTATAGCAACTAAGATCTCTAACATATATGAATAAAAGATTTGTAAAATTAAATTAATAGACTTCCATAAATTATTTGGCAAATTTTGTTGATAAGAAAAATAAATATTTAATTGAAGATTAAAAAAATGGACTTGTCTAATGGCATGAAGGGGAAAGAACTGCTGTAACCACTGGGAATTTACTGTGGGCTGGAATTCTATTGGGTTATCAGTAGAGGTCCCCAAATAATCTAAAGTAATGAGGCAAAAATTATTTTCCAAAATAGCGTGTTTAATAGCCTGAGTTACATACACCATAAATAAAAATATTATTATCGTTATGTACTTCAGGGGCTAAAATTAACTCAAAATGATAATAGGATGGCATTAAAATATGCTCCTTATTAAAACTGACCTTTAGAGGAAAAAAGATATCTATTGTCTTCTATTTTGCTAAGGAGAAAAACAATGAATGCTTGATTTCGATCGAGGAAAAATTGGCCAGACTTAGTTATGTCCATATTTTTGTCCCAGCAATTTTTAGCACTTTTGTAGTATATGGAAGATTTGCAACAGATTATGCTATGGACTGAATTGTATTCCCCTAAAATTCTCATGTTGAAGCTATGCCTTTTAAAAGTGATGATATTTGGAGATGGGGCCTTTGGGAGATAATTAAGTTTAAGTGAGATCATAAGGGTGAGGCTCTCATGATGAGATTACTGTCCTCATTAGAAAGGATGTCCAAGAACTTGCCCTCGTTCTTTCTCCACCCTGTTGGTATGCAGAGAGGAGGTGGCTGTCTGCAAACCAGGATGAGATCCCTCTCCAGAACCCAACCATGCTGGCACTCTGCTGTAGGACTTTTAGCCTCCAGAATTATGAGAAAATAATTAAAAAACCCAGTTTATGGTATTTTGTTATGGCAAACCAAGCTGACTAATACAGACTACTTATAAAAAATGGTGCTATCCCATTCGGTTTTATTGAGAACAAAAGCACTTTCAATAATGTAGCAGAGACTAAAATGGTGGATTCTTTCAGGATAATCATCACTGGTCAATTGTAGTAATCTATTTGTTTCTCCTACAGAAACTCATAGCATAGGTTTGTAGACTATGGCACAAATAATTGTGTTGCAATATCTAATGAATTTGTGTAAGGTAGAAAATGCAAGTTGACTTCTTGCTGAGGTTCTCCAATTCCGAGTGATAATAATGATAAGAATTTGTTATTTACAGATTACTTTACTCTGAATTACCTCACAACAATTTTGTGCACTGGGTAAGGCTGGTACTGTTTTTCCCATTTCATAGATGAGAAAACTAAAAGCCTAATGATTTCAGATGTGACCTTTACCATATTGTAGTATCATATATTATGATCTCTATGTATGTCAATGTATATCTAGCCAGTTTATTCAATTCCACTATTCTCTGTCTTGTCATGAGTTATTACCACATTGTTTAATGAGAGGTTTCATGATATGACTTAATATCCAGTAAGACACATTGTAGCTTTCATTTTCAATATTTCTATAGATATCCATGCATATTTATTTTTTATATCAACATTATTATTAACCAATCTAATATCATTTTTAAAATCTTGTTTTTTTTGTTTGGGGAGATAATATCATGTTAAATTTATAAATTGACTTGAGGCAATTAACATATTTATCGCATTGAATCTACACAAGAACAGGTATGTTTTTCCATTTGTTCAAGTCTATTTTGTGTCTTTCAAAGCTTTTCCTCACATATATTTTTGCATATTACTTTTTAAATGCACCCTATATATTTTATCTTCTTTTTGGTATATAGTATATACTTCTTTTTGGTATATACTGTATATGGTATTTTCTCTGCCTTTTACCATATACATTGTTGTTTGTGTTTATGAAGGCAATTGATTTCTGCATGTTAATTTAATATCTTGCAAATTTACTAAATTATTTCATTTGATTTACTTTTGTCATTGGTGCTTTAGTGATTTCCAAATATACTTTTATAATATCTGCAAATATATTTTCAATTTTGTATATCTTTATTTATTTAATGTCTGTTTTATTGTTTTTGGCTCTTCCATTTATTACAACAGCAAATCATAGTAAAGGAGATAATAACAAATTACATGCCTTGTATGTGGTCTTAAAAATGTTTTAGTGTTTCCCATTGAGTAAGATGCTACATTTAATACAGAAGTGTACCTATCTATGTTTGTAATAAAACACTGTTGACCAATTCCATTTCCTTGTATGTTTTTATCAGAGATTAGTATTGAGTTATGTGAAAGGCTTTTGTTTAGCATATATAGAAATGATAATATAAAATTTATCCTTAGATATGTATTAATAAAGTGATTCGTATTATGGGTTGCTAATGTGAACCACTTTTCATTTCTGATCTAAACCCACTTGGCGTGATGTATTGTTATTTTTAATGTGGTTTCAGGTTTGATTGCTATTATTTTACTTAACTTTTGCTTATTGATATGTGTAAACTATCTGTAATTTTTTGTAGTATATTTATCAGATTTAGGTATCGATGTTAAGCTTGCTTCCCAAAATAGAAGTTTTCCTTCATTTTCTATACTCTGTAATACTTCTTATAACCCTGGGACTATTCAGTCTTTGACGGTTTGGTATAATTTGCATTTAAACCACCTAGTCAAAGCGACTGGGGGAGGGCATTAGATTTTCAATAACATTATCTACTTCTATAGATAGCAATTTGCTTAAGCTTTCTGTCTCTAATAGAAATTTGATATTGATTTTTAAAATGGCATTTAGCTAGGAAAATCTATTTTATCTAGGTTTTCATGAAGGGCTGTAAAATAACCCCACGAATTTTTAAAGTCCTTCTGTTTCAATGGTCATTTACTCCTATAATTACTGCATAACAAAAGGAACTTTGGTATACACTTTAATCAGATTCACACAACTCTTTACATCTGTCCCATCTATTTTAAAACTTCTTTCACTCGCATTTGAAAGTAACTTTTATGCATTTATTACTTTAGCCTTTAATACATCAGTGTATATTTCCTATCAACATGGATATTGTCTTATGTTTCCACAGGAAAATTCCAAAATCAGGAACTACAGCACTGATACAATACTATTATCTCTCTCTCTTTCTCTCTCTCTCTCCCTCTCCCTCTCCCTCTCCCTCTCTTTCTCTCTGTATGTATATATATATACACACACACATATATATATGTATATATACATATAAAATTCACAGTTTATATTTAAATTCTCTTAATATCTTAGTAATGGCTTTACAACCCACCCCCCCACCCCACAAATCAAAATTGAATCCAGGATCATGCATTATATTTAATTACCATGTGTTTTTAATCTCCTTTGGTCTGGAAAGAACTTTAGCTTTTCTTTATCTTTCTTTACATTAATATATTTGGAAAATCCAGGCCAGTTATTTTGAAGAATGTCCTTCAATTTGGATTTGTCTCAATTAAACATGATCTTAACAAGACTCAAGTTCTTCATTTTGGGTAGGAATACCACAGAGATAGATTTATTACAGTATTGATGATGTTTGAGTACATGGTAATATTGGTATCTGCCAGGGTTATTCATAGTAAATCTATTTTTCCCTTTTTTAATAAGAAACAATTTGTGAGAAAAATTTTGAGACTACGCAAATTTGTCAATAGTTTTATAATCAATTTTTTGATACTTAAATTGACCTACATTTGGCTATTGTGAACCATTCAGACTCATTCCTTTGTTATTTTGATATAGTCACATCATTCTTTGAATACTTCTTTATTGCACAGTAAAATGTTTCAGGCTTAGCTTATACATACAGTTTTCACCCTGGTCTTAAAATTGTCTCTACTAGGAGTCAAACTTCCTTTTAGTGAATAACAGGGTTTAGAAACAGAGATCTGAGCAATAGGCATGCTAATGCTACTGGATGTCACTGCCTTTGGGCTTTCTCAGTGGATAGAGCTGAGAAAAAAATATGTAAATACACACACATATTTATATACATATATACACATTCCATATGCACATGCATATATGTGTATATATCCACATCTATTTACATGTACATTCATACATAGACATATATCTATATTTTATACCTATATCTACATATCTACATATTAAATATTTTGAATATCATATTCATTTCTCAATTACAAACCAACACTACAGAGTACATTTTCATCTTCATTCTTACATTATTTGTAACTCTGTTCTCCAACAATAAAAAACCTGTCCCCCATTATCCTCAATATAATTTCTCATTTGTACAAGCCATTCCTAGTGTTGATCACTATAAATCTGAGTGTTAATCATTGATGTATCCCTTTAGACCAAAGAATTTCCCTTGGAATTTCTTGTAGTGAGGATCTGATGGAGACATTTTTTCTGCTCCATTCTCTTTTTTTCTGCTTCTGGGGCTCCTACATAAAATACTCACGTATTTGATTAATGCCAGATATTAACCTGGTAATTAATGAAGGCTGACAGACTCTTAGATTTTTAATATGATATTGATATAAAGTGTGGAAAACTTTTATAGTTTTTATTATGACATCTTTTTCTAAAATGATCTCTGTGTGATTATCACTACCTAAGGTTTCAGGGGAAGTCAGATGCTGTACAATCAATCTATTTCTTATGAATATTTGCAGAAGACCTACAGAATGACATTAAATTAATCATAACTGTTATTATTTTATGCAGTTAGCATTCTTGAGGGAAGTAAATAATTTTATTACTGCTCTCTATCCCGCACCGTGCCTAGCCCTGTGAGTAGATACTCAAAAATCTTTTGCTGATTGCTAATGTGTTTCCTACTGATCTTGCCACTTTTTTTATTGGTCATGAATATTCATGAGATACAAAGCTGATTGTCACCCTTCATGTGAAGTCCAGATCCATACTGGCAGCATGCCCATTACCACAAATTGTGTCTGTGTCCCCCATGAATATTCATGAGATACAAAGCTGATTGTCACCCCTCAGACCCAAGATGTGAAGGCCAGATTCACACTGGCAGCATACCCATTATCACACAATGAATTTGTACCCTGTGTCCCCCACCCAATTATCCCCAAACTCCCTCCCCCTCCCCCTTCCCCCCCACTCCACTTTGTATCTGAAGGTATGTTCTCTCCCTCTGCAAGTCCAATGCACCACTGTGGTCTTTCCTTCCTTCCTTCTTTCTCTCTTAGCTCCCACTTATGAGTGAGTACATGCAGTATTTATCCCTCTGTGCTTTGCTTATTTCACTCAACATAAGTTTCCCCAGGATCATCCATGTTGTTGCAAATGGGAGAATTTCATTCTTTTTTATGGCAAAGTAGTATTCCATGGTGTGTATATACCACAGTTTCCTTATCCAACCTTATTTCTCCACCTGCCTAGAGCCTACTGCAATCTCATATTAGACAAGCTCCAGAGAATAGAAAAATAGTAGAGTACATTATGTGTGTTTACATTGATAGCTTGTTATTAAAAATGCATATTATACAGACAACATTGTAATAACAAAAATCAAAGGGAAAAATTCAGTACTAACATCACCTCCTGAAAAAATCAACTTTCTTATTCTTTTTTGCCTTACAGCCTCTATTAGTATGTTCTACAATTTTGCATATCTGTAATAAAAAGTTGGTTAAAATTTTATATTCAGCATTAATTAGATTTTAGCAAGATATATCCGAATGTCCATTATGTGCATGGCCCCCAACTATAAGCTGAGCCCTGGAAACTAATAGAGAATTAATCCATAAGCACATTGAATGTCTATGGGACTAAAGGTTGAAAATACACAATGTAAAATTCTATTTTTTTTTTCTGTAATGAATGATAACTCCCTTAAAATTGAGGCTATGACAATAGGTAATCATGCATATTTAATTCTTTTATAAATTTCGTGTTATTCAGAGAAACTGCAGCTCAAAGTAGAGGAGAAATGCTTTTGGAAACGTGAGTTGCAAATTTTTTTGATTTGGTAATAAGTTAGAAAAGGGTTTAAGAAATAAAGATAACAGTATGAGTTAAATATTGCATGATTAATTTACTTGATTATTTTTGATTATCGTATTACATAGAAGACAATTTGGGTCTCAATCACCACATCATGAAGTGAGGGGAATGGGCAAAATAAATAATTTCAAAGTTATTTTCTGTTGTAACATTCTAGATGGTGGTACTATATTACATGACTCAAACAATGTGGCCTAGAGGAATATATAAATTGAATCAATTTTCAAGTCACCCAGAATTTTATTTGGTCTTTCATCTGATGGTATAAAGACTAAATGTTTTCCATATATAAAAAATAATCTAATTATTTGTACCAAAACCATACACAAGGGAGTAGATTATTTGTGTTTCAACTTAATAAATAGCATAAATGTTTTCTATGCTAATGTACTGAATTTAACACTGATTCGACTATGGAAGCTTCATCATGTATTTTTATCTCTTTTTTATATTCAGTCACATTCTGAATGTTTAATGGGAAGATGATAGAATATGAGCAGAAGACTGGAAAACTCTAAAATTATTTTTGAAGCCACTTATAATTTAATATAGATATTTCCATTTAATATAGTCTTCATATCCCCAGGAACCAAAAATTGGTTGGATTCAATGTTACTGTGCCTAATGCTTACAGAAGTACTATAGAGATTGGATTGTTTACTTTCAAATGTGGAATGCAAAAATGATACTAAAACAAAAATTCAATTAAAATTCATTGAGCACACTCTGGTACTGAGCACACCTACCACGTTAATTAATTTTTATATCCAATACTATACACTCACAAGAGCCCTGAAAATTTTTCACTATTCTAATTTATAGATGAAAAAACAGAAAGCAAGCAGGGTTAAAAGATTACCTGTAGTGGATTCAGTTATGTCCCCCAAAACTCACTGAAACTTGAATTGTGTCCCCCAAGTTTTATGTATTAGAAACTTAGCTCCCACTGTGACTGTTAATAGGATGGGAAATCCTATTATGGTAATTTAAAGGTAGAGCCTTGAAGAGGTGATTAGACTGTAGGGCCATGCAGAAGTGAATAGATAATAATGGTGGTCAGGGGCGTCGTTCTGAGGGCTTTAAAAGGAGAGTGAATGAGGAGGTTACTCTCGCTGTCTCTGTTTCACCATTTTTGCAACGTGATACCCAGCTGTCACTTAATTCACTACCAGAGAAAGCCTTCACCAGATGTATTCCCTAGATTTGGACTTCCTGGCCTCTGAAACTGTAAGTGATAAATTTCATTTTCTTTATAAATTACCCAGTTCCAGGTATTTTGTTATAAGCAACAGAAATGAACTAATATAGAAAATTAGCACCAGAGATGTGGAGTGTTGCTTACAATAAATGCTTGAAAATGTGCAAGTGGCTTTAGAAGTGGGTGTTCAGAAGAGTCTGAAAGAATTTGGATGAGCAGGCTAGAAAAAGTCTAGATGCTGGTGAAAATTTAGAAGACAAGAAAACCAGGGAAAGTTTAGAATGTTTTAGAGACTGGTTAAATGGTGGTGACCAGAAGGCTTATGGAAATATAGACTATAAAGAACACTTTAAAGAGGTCTCAGGTGTAAATGAGAAGGGACTTATTGGAAACTGGGGCAAAGAACAACTTTGCTACGAATTGGCAAGGAACTTGGCTACATTGTGTCCATGCCCTAGGACTTTGTAGAAGCTAGAACTTTTGAACCCGAATATTTGATGGAAGAAATTTCTAAGCAGCAAAGCATTCAGGAAGCTGCATGGCTACTTGTAACAGCCTATGCTGAGTTATGGTGGCAAAGGCATGACATAAAGCCTGAATTTAAAAGGGAAGCAGAGTGTAAAGATTTGGAAAATTTGCAGCCCAGCCATGTGGTAGAGAAGCAGAGAGCATTTTCAGAAGAAAAGTGCAATGGTGATCAGAAGATTAGTGCAAAGGAAAGGGATTATCAAGAAAAGGGGGAAAAGGCCCTAAAGGCATTGCAGAAGCCTCTGGGGCTAACTCTTCCATTTCAGGCCCCAAGGCTTAGAGAGACAAAGTAGATTTGGGGAACAGGCCTGAGGTGCCCTCCTTGGTCTCATTGCCCAGCCCCACCTCAGGAAGCTTCTTCCAGTACTGGCACCCCAGCTGCTTTGGCTGATTCAGCCATGGCTAAATTGGCCCCAGGTGTGGCTGGACCTGCAGCTTTGGAAAGTACAAGCTGGAAGCTTTGGCAGTATCCACATGATGTTATGTTTGCAGGCTCACAGAATGCCAGAGCTGTGGAGCCTTGGGAGCCTACACCACAGTTTCAAAGGATGTATGGAAAAGTCTTGGGGCCCAGGAAGAGATCTGTCATAGGGGTGGAGTCACCACATAGAGCCTTCACTAGAGCAATGCTGAACAGAAATGTGGGGTCAGAGTTGCAGCAGAGAAACCCCAACCTTGCCATGCCTAATGGAGCTGTGAGAGCAGGACCTCCATGGAAACCCCGAACTTGTGGAGCTATCAGAGTGGAACACCACCCTGGGAGAGCTGGAGTATGGCCTGAAGCCAGGAAAGCCATAGGGAAGAGCAGTCTGAGGACTCAGGGAGCCAAACACCACAGCACTATGCAGAGGACATCAAACATGGAATCAAGGTACATGATTCACCAGGTTTGAGATTTATTGCCTGTCCTGCTGGGTTTTGGACTTGTTTGGGACCTGTTACCCCTTTCTTTTGGCCTATTTCTCCCTTTTAGAATGGGAATATGTACCCTATGCTTGTCCCACCATTGTATCTTGGAAGTAGATAACTTGTTTTTAATACACAGATGGAACATTGAACTTTGGACTTTTGAGTTAAATCAAGTTAAGACTTTGGGGAGGAAATGAATGTATTTGTATGTGAAAAGGACACGAGTTTTGGGAGGTCAGGGGCAGAATGTAGTGGATTGAATTATGTCCCCCCAAACTCATTAAAGCTTGAATTGTGTCCCCCAAGTTTTATGTATTAGAAATTTAGCCTCCACTGTGACTGTTAAGAGGGTGGGAAATCCTATTTCGGTAATTGAAAGGTGGAGCCTTGAAGAGGTGATTGGATTGTAGGACCCTGCAGTAGTGAATGGATTAATAATGGTGGTCAGGGGCATGGTTCTGAGGGCTTTAATAAGAGAGTGAATGAGGAGGTTATTCTCTCTGTTCTCTCTGCTGCCACCATCTTGCAATGTGAGACCCCTGGGTCATTAGCACCACCATCGGATGGACTTTGGACTTCCCAGCCTCAGAAACTGTAAGCAATAAATTTTGTTTTCTTTATAAATTGCCCAGTTTTGTGTCTTGTTATAAGCAACAGAAATGGACAAATACATTACCTAAAATTTCACACCCCGGAAGTGAGTGATAGGTCTGTCATTTAACACAGATTTGTATTAATTCAAAATCTCCATTATTTCCACACCTAGTCAAAAATTGGAACTCTTCTGTTGTTAACAATTGAGGCTACATTGGGAAAAGTACCACCCAAACCTTTCTAGTTAATTTAATTAGCAGAATGATTTACACCTGAGCATATAACAATAGTGATAAGATTAATTTTGATTTGTAACCTAATTTGTCATTAACTTTCATCAACTTGAGCAAGTTCTGCCTTCAAATGCACAATAAATATATTTAGTCATTGTTCTTTATCTTATACCATCATACAGATATCTTAGAGTTTATAAAACATTAATACATGAATTGATTGGAGCCAGGTAACAATCCTGTGACATAGACAAGATTGGGATAAAGACCATCATTTAACCTGTGAGGTAAAAGAGGCTGAGAGAGAACAGTGACTAAGACACAGGTTTTCTGAAAACTAGTGTAATGTTTTTTCAACTATTCCACATTTATTGTTTACAATTTTAACATGCATTTTACAAATCTGGCTTACATGTAATTTGAAATTTTATCTTTCATGAAAACCATGCTTTTTTCCCCAAGTTCTAGAAATTTCCCATTCTTTAACCTGGTGCCGTAACGTCTTCCTGACCCCTCTATGTGGAATAATGTTCCTTCCCTTTCAAAGCTCTTTACTAAACCTATTTATATCCTGCTCTCCTCAAGTAATCCCAGATTTTATTATATAAGGTATAAAAATTCCCTTCCCATAAATGCCTCCTCAATAATGAGGAGGAGCACTTTACCTAATATACTTTTTTAGTCCACCATCCATCTCTCTGCTCCCCAGACTGCCACACTTGTGATTTTACATTTATTTGTGAAAATATTTAATTAATATCTGTCTTCCTACTTCACCCCACTGCAAGCTCTGTGACATCGTGACCTGCCACCATGTTCATTTTGTATTCACTCCATAGCACCCAGCACTGTACTTGGCACAGGGTGGATGCTCAGTAAATGTTTGTGAAGTCAAACTGAATATTGTTACTTATCTCAAAGTGTGTTAGAAGTAATTGAACATGAGATGCAATTTAGACTATATCAGCATTTAGAGTTTATTTGGTAATAAATGAGATGATCATTTCACCAGGTTTAAATATGAAAGAGAAGTTAACATAGGGGAGCAAGTAAATTGCTTTCAGCTGTAGAGTTCTTTTCCGTTTTCAGTTCTGGGCCAAGGATAAGATTAGAGGCCTTTGAAGTGATCGGTTCTCTTTGTATGATTGGTTGCTTTCCTCTGAAGCCTGCGGAATATAAGAACTTAGTTTCTCTTTAGAATCTTCTAGGATAAACATATTTGAGAATGAAGCACAACAGAAAAATAACATCAGTAAAGATCCTATTGTGACTTGCAGCAGAGGCTCTATAGACACGGTGTCAAGCTAGAGCTAGGGCCAACAGTCCCCTCAAACCTGTTGTACAGACTGGGTCACAAATCCTTCACATGCAGGTCCATGAGCTAGGTAATAGGAAAAGATCCTGGGAGCTACTGGCAGACGACATGAGCTCAGTCCTCAGCAGTAGCAGCAGAAGCAACAGCCTTTTGGGGCATCCCAGGGGCATTGGCAGCAACAGCCTCCAGCAGCACTAGCGGCCTCCCCATGCCACCCCCAACTGGGGAGCATTACAGGAGCACCATGGATCAGAGCCACTCATCCTTCATTCTTGAGACCCGAACCCAGGACACCTGGGTGCACATACACAATTACATTAGACAATAGCCAAGGAACACCTGGACACACGTGCATACTTACATCAAATGCTCAGCAAGATTCTGAACATCAGAGGGGCCCTGACCATTTTCCTATATTTTCCCTACACACGGTAAAAGCCCAAAAGTGTCCTGGCTGGGTGGTAGTAGGAACTAATAGACACTAAAAGTGTCTGATGCTATAGATTTTAATATGTGGATAGAAGTAAAATCCGTTCATTAAAGTTCAAGAGACAAGCATAGTAAGTTTCAGCCAAATGAAAGATTGAACCTAAAAGTGCTCCCTTGAATATAAAGACTCCTTAATTTAACATTCAAGTTGGAACACTTCTGAGAGTTAAAGGTGACCCTGTTAATAATCATGCCATTATGATCAGGCCCATTCTGGACAAATTAGGACATATGGTTTCCTTGGTTTTAATTCCAATAGGAATAATAGCTCTATTACTTAACCTACTGTGCTTACCAAAACTGCTGTGTAAGCTGCATAGGGTAGCATATGTATGCTATGTTGTGTTCCAGATGTCACTAATCACCTAACATTTAATGTGAATGCTGTTCCCTAGAGTTGTTGTCCTGGTCCTTACATCTTGGTAAGAGCTCTTAAAAGCCTCTATGTAGTTTAAATTATTTGTTCTCCATTGCAACTCTAAGGTAGGTGTTATCATTTTACAAGTGAAGAAAAAGAGTTAAAGAGCTTGAATTAATCTGTCTGTAATTTCACAGCTAAGTGATAGAACTGATTTGAGCACAAGAAAGCTTTGATTATTCCATGCTTTTAACCATTAACTATAGTTTTTCCCATTAACACTTTTTGTCTGGTATGTCTTTCTCAGTACCAAGCACACTGCTCTGTAAGTATAAACATTTGCAGATTTAATATATTTCCTCAAAACTTGTTCCATTCAAATTATTTCCACTCTATTAGTCAAAAATATGCATACAAATTATGCATATAGGAATGAAAAATATGCATACAAATATGCATACAGAAGTGAATTGGAAACATGCACAAAATAGTTTGAAGTGACAGACTGTATAAGTCAGAGTTTCACTACTGCCACTTATATTTTGAATTTTAAAACAAATTACATATTCTTAGAACTGCACTTATATGTTTATTATTGATGCTCCATTAATTCCCACTCATTTAAAGATTCAAAACTTCCTTCCCTTGACACACTCAACTGACGATGGGTTGACCTAATAGTCACTACCCAATGATCTAAACATGTTTTTACATAAATTTTCCCTTAAAAAGGAAGTAAAATCCATATCAATTTTGAAATAGCATCATATGTAAAGTAAAATGTGTGTTTAGTTTTTCTGAACTCATGAGTTTTAAAAATAATTTTGAAATATTTATATACTCTGTATTAAAATTGAAACCTGAATATGCAAATCAACCAAGGGAAGCATGGGCGCATAATAGGAAGAAACTAGCAAGTGGAAAAGGAAGTCAATGAATGTGTTAAACTTTAAATATTTATCGTAAGTATGACTCTTACTCGTTTATATAGCTCCTTGTTACTCCACAGTAGGTGAGTAATGAAAAGTGGATGTTAACATGATGAAGATTAAAAGTGTTAACAATTTGCATAAGTTTTAGGAAAGAGTGTTAACTCCCCAAGCTATTGTAATATTATTTAGACTTAACAAATTAAAATATATATTTTTTTTTCTTCAGATAAGGAACAATAATTTAGAAAACATGAAATACTTGCTCTGCACAGTAAGTAGGTAGATAGAAAGAAACATGTAGACATACAGATTATTAAACTCTCGCTCTGTATCCATTGCTACATCATGTAAAAATGTCTAGATATATCAATGTACGTTTTAGCCCATGACTTGTTATCCCAGTGTACATACCAGTAATCAAGCTGTGCTCTGTACAAGCAGAACAATAAAGCTGTGGGTGGGGACAGACAGGCAGTTTAATGGGTAATTAAGGAATGACAGTGTCCTTATCTTATAGTAATTAGTTCTAGACTTGTTAGAAAAAGTTACTTAAGCATATGTATTAAAAACGTAGGAGTAACCACTAAAGAAATAGCAATAAAATATAGTTCCTAAACAAGAGTGGGGGGCAAAACGTCATCAAATCCATTAGAAAGAATTAAAAGGGAAAATAGGAAATGTTCATATAAATAATACAAACAATAACAATAAAATGTAGATTTGCTTATTAAATTACACTTCTTAATTTTTTAAAAAGTAAACATTTATACATGTTCAGTATGTTTAACAATTATCTACATAGTAAATAAAGCACAGGCAGGACATCAGCCCAGTCTGGGTCCCATCCTTGCCTTGACACTGATTGGCTCTGTGGCCTTAAATGATTTACCTCAACATCCTTCAATTCAGTCTCCCCTTCTAATTGTAGTTCTTAGACTAGCCAAATAAATAAATAAGTAGATTATGTGTGTGTGTGTGTGTGTATATATATATGTATATGTATAAGTATTTCAAAGTTTTTCCACTAATTTCCAGAAATTCAGCAAAGGATTCAGTTCATTAATACATTTCCTAATTAATTGCATGTGTGTTTCTAAATAAATAACAACTAAATACACAAATATCATTGTAACTTTTCTTTAACAAGATACTTAACCATTACCTTTAGGAATTCTAAAATGCCTATCACAGTGTTTTTTGTTTTAAAATGTACATTCTATATCTAAAGGTTAAATCAAGATTTTTTTAAAAAAATAACTTTTGTGCTGAGAATAAATACAGACTAGATATGAGTAACTACAAAACTCGCTTCCTTCACCTTTTAATTAGGGAAGTTTCACGGCCTGGAAAAATAAGAGTTAAACTACTAAGACTATGGTGGAGATACAAATATCTCGATAAAGAAGAAAGGATTGGGCACAGGTGTCCAATAAGAACTGCCCTGCAGAACAATTTTCTTAGCTCCTTCTAATAAATGTCATGGTAATGACTGTTCTGGAAAAAATAAAGGACTTGCCCTTTATGTGCCTACTTCCTATAGCCCTGGCTCTTCTTAGTAGTGGCCAGGCATTTATGAGGTGGCCTTCCAATGTACAAGTATACTTCTCTACCATTCAAGTTATATGACTAAAAGCTTATCATCATATGTTAACAATGAAAACATGGCATCTGAAACTACATTTGAACTACTCCACTGTGAAGAAAGTGCATTATTTAGTTCCTGATAAGGCCCACATATTTCAGGAATTTTATAGCACAATCTGGTGATCAGAGAGAGCAAGTTCTGTGAAAGATGGGCATTAGCTTGGAGGACTCAGATTTTATAAAAGTGGAGATTTGTCCTATGTACTTTTACCATAAGAAGTATAAAGAAACAATAGAAACAAAATTGTAAAATGAAGGGTCTTACACATTAACTACTGTACTCTCTTATGTATCATCTTGCTTTCCCTATTGAGTGTTTTATTCCCTGCTTCAACTTCTGTTAAGAAGGACATTCTTCTAAATAATTCCTTCCCAGGTAGGAGCTATTGTCAACAACAGCAGTCCCAAGTTTGAAGTTGTGTTAAACTCTGTCAAAGAAAGCTACACATCTTCGCATTAGAAATTCTGACACTCACACTTAAAAGAAATATTTAATTTCTTCTCGATGTGAGTTTTTGACATGTACATGTGTGTGTATGTGTGTGTGTTCACAATATTTCATACAGAAGAATTCTAACTTTCTAAATGTAGCTACAATTCTTGACAGTGCCACAAACTGATTTTCGTGTGTCTTTCTATGCTTTCTGAATAACAGATTGAGCTACAGGAACTGCTTGCTTTCTAGCTACCTAGGTTTACTTCTCCCTGTAGAAACAAACAAACAAAACAAAACAAAACAAAATTTACTTTCATCATTGCAAATCTAAGCTACTTCCTTGGAGACTGACCTCATCCATAGCAATGTTGAGTACAATATAACATATTATATTTCAAAAGAATATCAATAGCCTTTGAAATGTATTATCCATAAAATTTTTAGAATAGATAACCGTGCAACCTGCCAAAGTAAAAAATTATGCTCCCCATATTTGTTCTTGACCTTTTATCAAGTGTTGGAAATGAAGACTGGTACCACCTAGGTAACCGATGCCACACCCTTCCAAACTTTATGTAGGCGAAGTCTCTGTTTAGACTTATCCTACCAAGTGGAAAACATATATTCAGGGAGTTTCTATGGCAATGTAGTTTCTTTTATTTCCTAATTAATGTGCTAATTCCCTCTGGAAATTTTCCGTTTTAATGTCAACATAGAGCTACTCCATTATAAGCAGAGTCTATCTTTTTTATAAACTTTTTAAATACCTAAGGAAAAAAAAAAAACTGATTCAGAAGTAAGTTTATCTAACAACATCCTCATTGCCCTGAGCCTCATGCGTTGAGATGATTATAAGGATATGGAATTTTCAATGGCAAAGGAAAGTGCCTGCTATGGACTGAATATTTGTGTCCTCCCCCTACCCCCATTCATATATTGAAGCTTGAATCCCCATTATGATGGCATTTGGAAGTGGCGCCTTTGGGAGGTAATTTGATTTAGATGAGCGGTTGAGGGTGAAGCCCTCATACTGGAATTATTGCCCTGTTGGAAGAAGGAGACCAGAGCCCTCTCTTGCTCCCTCATGTGAGGACACAGCAAGAAGATAGCCATCTGCAGACCAGGAAGAGGGCCTGTACTAGGACCAAATAGGTTGGCACCTTGATGTCGGACTTTCTAGCCCAAGAACTGTGAGAAATAAATATTTGTTGGTTTAGCGACCCAATCTATGTTATTTTGTTATAACAGCCTAGACTGACTAATATTTTGCTCTCCCACATCCACCCCCAAGAAAATACTTTTATTTAAAGAGCATGAATCAGAAGCTGGGTTATTATTCAGGGCCAACATTTATAACCTCTGTGGTCCAATTTTCTTTCCATCTCTATCTCTTCCTGTCACCGTATCATGAGCAATGTAAAATCCTGTAAAAACAGTCATTATATTTATTCATCCAAAACTAGGACAGTAATAGTTTTCAAAATTTATTTTACAATCATTTGTCTTTCAGAAAATAAGATCTTATAATTAAGAATAAATATGAAAATGATAACTGTATTTTTTAAACTTAAGAAACACTAAATAATTATTAGGCTGTGGCTTAAAAATCAGAAAGGTCAGCCAGAATAACCTAGAAATAAAAGAATTAAATATGCTGTTTTCTCAGTTCATATATTATCATCTTAATAAAACACTCACCTGATATTTAAAGTGTAACAAAAGACTGTATGGGTATTTGTTTTCTTTGTTTATTTTTCAGACAATCACCTAATGACTAAGAATAAGTATAAAACATAGACATTTTTCTTCTTGGATAAGTTACATTCTCAATATCTGCTTTTTCTGAGCCCTAAAGCCACATAATTTAGATGTAGGTTTCCTTTCATCCTCCCCAAACAAGGTGCTCAAGGGAAAAGGCCCAGTGACCTATTAGTCATGGATAATGTTGCCCCCAAAATCATCAACATCCACCACTCTAGAGATGCTTAAATGCATCAGTTCCAAGAATAACTATCTCATAGATCAACTATTAAGACAAACTATGAAAATCAAAAGAGAAAATGTTAGAGGACTTTCCCATGGGTAAAATGTTGTATGTGTACTAAGTCAAAATTACTACAAAATCTCTCCCTTTCTCTATCTCTCCCTTTTTCTTTGATCATCATCATCATTAATATTATTAATTTGTCTTTGAGGACATACATAACCGTAAAAGCTTTAAGAGAGAAATTCATCATTGATCTACCCCACAAGTAGTCTGGTACTAAACAAGAAATCAGTTGACTCCTTATATAACATATTAGCAACATTTGGCATGACAAAGGAAACACATTTCAATGCAGCTTTTCAGTATTTCAGGAGCTCTGAGAAAAAATACTTCTTAACTCATTTAAGCAAGTACTGTTTGAATGATACTTACATCTCCAGGAATAATTAATTTGGCTTTTGGATTATGCAATCACTTGTTTCTTTTGTATATTCTTTTGTCTTTAACATCTTATTGAAGCCACTTCAAAAGATGTAGATGAATAGGTGGTATGAAAGCAAATGAATTTAAAAGTAATCACAGCTTATGTCACATGTCCATGATAGAATCAAATACCATCTGCAACATGAGCAGCTAAAAATTGATGCTGTCTTAGTTTGGGTTCTCCAAAAAGCAATCTGTCACAGAGAGTTTAGGATAGACCTAGGATGCTTATTAAGGAATATTCTTGGGATCAACAACTGTAGAAGAAAGGATAAGGAAGCAGGATTGGGCAGAGAAGGTATATATATATATATATATATGTATATATATATATATATATATATATATAGAGAGAGAGAGAGAGAGAGAGAGAGAGAGAGAGAGAGAGAGAGAGAGCTCTGTAATGCAGCTAACTACAC
>NW_007732410.1:2986-28098 GCF_000696425.1 Galeopterus variegatus | reverse complement strand
AGATAAAAATATAGAGAGAGAGAGAAAGAGAGAGAGAGAGAGAGAGAGAGAGAGAGAGAGAGAGAGAGAGAGAGAGAGCTCTGTAATGCAGCTAACTACACAGGGAGCTCTAAAGCTGACATGGGTCATCTGCATTGTTCAGCATTGAGCTGACATGGCTAGGCCTTTATATTTCTTCCTAGATGAGGAGCTGGATATTGGCTGTATCCAGAAAGATATGATACTGGACAATGTGCCAATACCTGAAAGGACTGCGAGCTGAAGGATGTCATTTGACAGCACTCTCAGCAGCTGGGGCAACACACCCTCCCTTGAAGAGGAATCTAGGTTGCCAATGTCCATTGTCTACCACATATGTTCTCCAAGGCTCACGGTAGTCATCTTCCATTTTTTCCAGCCACTATGATGTCATATCTTACTTTTCCTATATTACTTGCACTCTATACCACAGTTTCTCAAACTAAATTAATGGCCCTATTTCTATGACTAGTAAATGTTGATTTATTATAATGATAATATCTCTTAAATATCTAAATTTCTAAAACCATGTATAAATTCCTCATGTAGCTTATAAAATTATATAAGAAAATCACATTAAAGATTAGATGCAGTTGATTCTCATTATTCATAGTTACATTCTATAAAGCCACCTCAAATAGTGAATCAGTTAATACTCAATGATTGTGTCTTTGGAAAATACAGGATTAAGTTTCTGCAAGCCTCTGGGCACATTTTCATCAACTCCGTTCATAAGCTTGTTTTATGTGTGTTTCTGTTTAAAGACACCCTATGCAATATATGTATACTGATTCATTAACATTGGATTCACAGCCAACGGCACTATGACTCATGCCTAAAGGAAGCTTATCTAGCAATGAATGAAGCCCTGAAGGCAATCACAGCCTTCTTGTGCTTAAAAACACTAGACAGCCCTTCACTACAGGCTAGGGGGGCATATTAAACAGCAAAATCATCAACCAGAAGCAAAGAAATGAGAAAAATTCAACATTAAATAGACCATAACAAGACACTTGTTTATAATACAAGAGCAAAAACAAGATCTTATTTGACCTCAGCTAGGAACACATACATCAGGTGAATCAAATTCTTCACCTTTCTGCACATTTTTACAAACAGCCTTGAAATCACTGCAAGTATTGATTTGGTGTTACAAATAAATTTTAGTGAGTTGGCAAATTTGCAAATTCTTTACTTATGAATAATGAAGATAAACTGTACAAGTAAAACTGTTAAGTCCAGAAACTCCAAATTGAAATTAATGCAATAAGTGATGTTCCTTGGTTTAATAGTGAAAGAAGAAATCTCAAAATGGGTCCTATTTCTCTAACTTCTTGATTAATAATAATGCATAAAGTGTTTCTAATAAGAATATTTTAGAAAATGGCACCTCATACTTAAAATTATTATACAAAGACATCATTATTTAAGTTAGATAAAATCACGAACACTATAAAGCTGTCTTTTTCTTCTTGAAGGTAAGGTAGTAAATGAGGCTTTATTATGCTCATCATTATGAATCAAGAATAAAAAAAATTGTATGTTATTACTGCTAGTAAAATGGAGTAATAGGAGTTGGTAATCATAAAGATGGTATCTATATAGTAACAGCTACTATTTATAGAGAAGTTTCAATTATTGTTGTATGTACTGTCATTATCTTCATTTAATAGGAGGTACCTGAGGCACAGAGATTTAAAAACTTTCCCACAATCTCACAGCCTGACTGGTGTTTGCTTTGCAATATATAACCTGACTATGATTTATCCATTTCCAATAATTTACTCCTATGTTTTTCTAGTTAAGGTTGTCCACAAGATACCTTCTTGTGTGAGAGATGGTGTAGGGAAAGTGAAGGAAAATGGTCAGCGTTCCTCAGATGTTCAGAATCTTGCTGAGCATTTGATGTAAATATGCACGCATGCCCAGGTGTTCCTTGGTTATGTCTGATGTAATTCTGCATGTGTGCCCAGGTGTTCTGAGTTATCAGCCGTGAGTATAAAGAATAAATGGCTCTACCTGATCCACAGCATCCTCCCTGCCCACTCCCCAGTGGGAGTGAGGCCATGGGGAGGCCTCTACTAATACTGGAGGCTGTTGCTGCCAGGGCCCCTGGGGCCCTCTGGGAGGCCACTGCTGCTGGAGGATGCTGTAAGCTGTTGCTGCTAAGGAAGTTGAGGATTGAGCTTGTGTTCTCTGCCAATGGCTCCTGGGAACTTTCCCAATTACCTAGTGTGGAGTATGCATAAAGCAAATGTACTTAACAGGGCCTGGTTTTCCAAAGCCTTGCAGTTTCAAATATTGACCTTACCAAGGACAGGAAATTTTCCCCAGAGTCAAAATTAAAACTTAATTTCAGACCTTACATCCCTAATCACTATGCTATACTGCTTTCCAAACATTAGTTGGGAATTAGTAAGTTCAGACTTACAAGGGTCTGAACCAAGAAAGGCAGAATGGAGAATAGGAAAGAATTTTTATTTGAAATGTCACAGAATAATTGAGAATAATAAAAACTATGTATTTATTTGCCATCAAATATGTTATTTTGAATACACATTGCTTTTTAAAAGCAGTTTTTATTTTTACAAAAATATGCTGTGATTTACTTTGCATAAAAAATTTATTTTAGATTTAAAACAAAGATCCAAAATTATACAGTAATAAACAAAAAAAGTTGAGTTTGCCAAACAATGGAATAAACTGTAAATCAGAAAAAAGCCCTGTGACTCAGAGCAGATATTTTAACAGAAAATGGTCTGGCATTCCATCTTTTGCCATGAGAGATGAGAATAAAATTTTGAATAATTGTTTACAATAAACATGGTATTTTATTTTAAAAGATGGCTTTTTATTCATTCTTCTTAATTTTTTTCTTGGTGTTGGTGAATCAAAAATGAGCATTAATTTTATATCTATAAAAGGTGGCATTTGTGAAAATAAGAAAGTAGATTCCAGGTTTTTCTTATTCCAAACATAGCACTTTTACTTGAAAAATCAAGGTGGTCTTTCTCTGAAAAAATTATTTATGATCTCAGAAATATTCCCTCATTTCTTGTAATTTGAAAAATGTGAAAAATGTTTCCTGTGTTATTAGTAGACACTCAAGGGCTTTTCAAAAAAATCTGTGCCCATAGTCATGGCTGGCACTTTCTTTATTGTAAAAAAATAATAATAACTAATTAAGTGATATACTATGCAGGGACATAGAATAATACATTTTCTGAGGATGTTGCTTGACTAAAAGTCTGAAAAAACAACCCTTTATGTTGTTGTTGCTTAGTAGAACATATTTATTTTGCAGAAGCCCTTTTCCGTTTTGATTTTCTTTACCGCCTATAAAACCTCTGTAACCAATATACTGCTAGATAATAGCTTCAGTTCTCTCTGCTCTGCTCTGTGGTATAGAAACTAATAGATTCAGTAAAATCTTACTTTTCTCAATTTCCCTCTTGAACTCAGACTGTCTCTGAGGGCATGTACCCTTAAGTCTAAGCCACTTGGTAATCCCTCAGTATGAGAGCTTCGAGCCACTTTGTTAGGATTGCTATAATGAAAAAAATGAAAAGCTCCATAGAGCTAATAGGACTTGTTCTTTATTCCCCTCATCGATATCTCGGGAGGAATATATGTGCTGAAATACTAATTTTATACAACTTGCTGCACAGCTTCAGATTAGTTAGTTCTTAGATGGTTCAGTGAATGTTTCTTTTGAAAAACACATAAATACTGTGAGATGCGAGATGTCACTGCTTTAACAGCGGTTCGTTGGCACAAAGGGGAAAAAAAAAAAAAAAGAAAAAAAGAAACCCAGAGTTGCTTCTTATTGAGTCAGCAAAGAAATACTAACTTTGCTTTGTTACATTTTTATAGTTAATAGCCCATATATTGAGGTAATACATTGAATGTTCATAACATATACAGAGTCTGAGGTTATGAGACTAGGACTGTGATTGGGGAGAAATTTATACAGTTCAGAAAATCTACTAAAAATTCACATCTTGAGTACCAATGTATTGTTTCCACTGTATGTAAATGGCATAAAGATGTGGTTGCCTCATGAATACTCATCATCCCCTGGATATTTATTTATGCACAGTAGAGATCTGGTTAATAATTAGTGGAAGGGGAGTTATTTGAACAATCAGGGAATATAAATGATAGTGCTGTTAGGTTCAGCAAGACGGAGAAAAGGGGGGGGGGGGAGAGAGAGAGAGAGGAGAGACCGGAGCCAGGTGCTTTTTCAGCCAAGAGCTTTTTATTCTACTAACATTAAGGGGAGACTGAACCAGATTAGTTAAGTCATAGGCTCCCGATTAGTCACTATCTCTGTACGAAGCATTCCAGCCCAAAGCCTGCTAGACACAACCCACAAGATGTTCCCTTGTTGATAACAGTAATGTTTACCCCTTCGCAAGAGAGGAATCTCAGTTCCTGGAGCAGAAAAGGGAAAGGGGAGGGGGAGAATGGGGAACGTTGGTTAATCTGGTTGTGCTGATTTTAAGTTAGCCATGAGGCCTAATAAGTACCACAGGCCTTAAATATTAGGCAGCATGATTCTCTGACAGCAGGAGAGGCTGGAGCAAGGCTATGGATGATTAGGGGCTTAGAGTCTGGAGTAGACACATCCTAGCAGGTTACTTATAGCATATCCGGGCCATGGCAAGCTTCTCAGAAGGAAGAAAAGCTACCTAAGATGAGATCTTAGGTTTCCCTAAGGAAGAACTTTATTAATATAAGATGGGGTAGTGGAAACTGAAGACAGCACAATGTCTTCAAGGGCCGTGGGGTATCTCATCCATGAGAACTAAGAGAACTTGAGGGGAGCCAATGCTGGGAATTACCAGGGACATACAATTATTGGCACAAGCAATATGACAAATGCTAAGTCCCATGGAATGAGTAGGTACACCGGGTTATGTGAGCATTACATATTTTATTTCAAATTGATCTGAGAACTAGAATGAGGGAGAAGGGACCAAAGCCCCAGTCTTACCTGTTCCACCTCATTAGCAAGCAAGTCAGACAGCAGACAAATGGCATAGCTACTATGCCAGAAGTGGAAATCTACTAGCTTTCTAACACTTCACAGAAGCAAAGTGCTAAGCGAAGACTGAAAACATCCCATGACTAATAAAAATAGTGGAATACCAGTAGAAAATATTCTAGAAAGAAAAGTACAAGGCAAGAGCAATTTCGGATTCAAAAGTGGGATGAGACAGAAACCAGAAAGTCTTCCCTTAGCCAAGCTGGTTACTAAATTTTAAGAAGTTTTCCAGTGAATTGGCATCAGAAATTAACATTAAAACAAAGTGCATCTTCTGTGAGCCATGATGTATTTATACATATAATAAATATTGAGTAGTATGCATTATGAAAGCGGGCTCATCTATCCTAGCAAATCCTTTGGTCTTCATCAGAAAGGTCCAGGAAAAAAGACGCTGTCAAATATTGCTTTACCGTTGTGAGTTTATATCCCAGTGTATTCTTTTTAAAAAGTAATATTTTCATATAAAGGGGTGGATATTCCCATAGAGACTTACACTGTACAAAGTCCACTAAACATTTAACAGAAAATTACAAAATACGAGAAAACACATAAGGCTCTTAACTCATAAAATTTTAATAAGTTCTGATTCTATTCGAGTGTGGTACCTTACATACATGCAGTGAACACACTGATAACAAATTACATGCTATGACTATGTACAATTTCTAACGCTACTTTGCATTTTCTCCCTGAGAGGAAGTGATGAATGTGATAGACAGAATGACTAAAGGACATGAACCTGACTTTTCCACCTACTTCTTTGGACTCCCCATTTTATTGTCCCACACCCGATTATGATGGAATGGCAGCCCTCTGTATCAATTTATTTACTAATAATTACAGAAAAAATTGCATCTTTGTTAGCATTTGTTTAATATTCAATTGCAGCTTAATAACAAACTCAAATTTTAGGAATATTTTGTGTCCTCAATATGCCGAGGAAAAGTCTGACAATACTTATTTGTAAACAGCAACTTTTAATGTGTGTCTGCATTTTTATTAATGTGTGCTCATCCCTTTCTGAAACATAGTATCTGTTCTGTGACCTTGTCCCTGTGCAGATTTCAAATTCCCTAAGCAGAATTTGAAGGTTCTGTTGTGGGTAGAAGGACTTACAGTTTACACTTGGCTCATTTCAGCAGCAAGAATGACATTCCAATTAGATATACGTTGGAAATGATCCCCAAACAGGCAGTCATGAACACCTTGAAGCATCATAAAACTCATATTTGTCTGCCAATTGGAGTTTTAATATTTACTATTTGGGTTAACAGGAATCACAGTCACGCTGGTGGTAAGAGGGTGAGGATGCACTTGAAACATTATACTATGATAATGTTTGTTGTACGCCCCCTAAGAACTCAATAAAGAACCATAGAAAAGAGTTTGTTGGTAGTCCAGAACTACTCTGTGACAGGATTCTAAATTTTTATGCCAACTCACAAGCAGCAATAAAAGCTGAGTAAAAATTTATCTGAATTCTACTTATCTCTATCTATATGGTTAAATTCTTTGAATTGCTCTGCCATGGAAGATAGGAACTGCTGAATTTTTCTCTCCTGTGTATGGCTTGTCAGTTTCAGAAGTTTAAATTAAGTATTTTTGCTCCTCAGCTCTCTGGTTAGTTTTTAGAAACTATGACTTTGTAACTTATCCAACTTTTTCTGGACTTTTAGAGAGAGTAATGCTCTTTTGTGATTTATTACATCTGGATCTTAAACAGAACTCTGAGCACAGTTATTTTAATCCCCCCCCCCATAATTCTAACAACCGAGCTTCCGTAGATGTGATTATATGGACATTTTCCCCCTTGATTATGTCACATTTTTCTTGCTTCTCTGCATATCTCATAACTTTTTTAATGTCTTAGACATTGTATAAATTTTCTACCAGAATACATGCCCCTTGCTGGGCTCTCAGAACTAACAAGAGTTCAGAGATCTCTCATGTTTTATGCTTTAATTCCCAGCCACCAACTTATGAAACTGTGTGAAATTTCTCTTTGCTTCTAGAACTTGATTGCAGTGTTTTGGGGGCTCCCTGTGGAGTTGTATTTGCTCTCCACTCCCATTCCCAACTTTCTGCATCTCAAAAGATCTCTCTCCACTCTAATGCTCTTCTCCAGACCTTGAAGGGTTGCTACAGTTCAGTGAAGACCTAGTACTTCTCAGGCAGAAGTTTTTAACATCTCCTGCATTCTGCTCAGCATTTAATGGACTGAAATTTATACAGTTAAATGCTCCCACAGCACCATGCATCCATCTATAGTACTTATTATTTAAGTTTTACATGTATTTCTGTTATTATTTGTTAATGGTTATCTTCTTGACTAGACTACAATTTCTATGAGTGTGAGGGTTTTGGGTTTTTTTTTTTCTAATTTTTTTATTTTTGGCAATGTTTCCTGGTATTGCCATTGAACCCCCAAGCACCTCGCACAAAACATTGTACACAGAAGCACTAAAAATATATTTGACAAATGAGTGAGTAGGTATATGGCATAATTACATACAATAAAAGCATTATATAGAAGAGCTATAAAATAGGACTATTGGAAATATCAATGAATATTCAAAATAGAAGAATGAGAAGATGACTAAAATAAAGATAAACTGGCCCTAAAATTTTACATATTTGCCAAAGCAGATATGATTTTTATTTTGCAGTTTTTTAAAAGGCAAATTAAAAAGGGAAACATTAGAGAAGATACGTATGTTTCTACAGAAGCTTCTTTCCTAGCACTTAACTCATTTAAAAAAATGTTTTTACCTAGACTTTTCACATAACAAAATTTTCTAGAATTTTCTTTCTCCTCATTTATTTTCTGGGCAACTTAGCACATACCTTTGGTAAAACAGTGTCAACAACAACAACAACAATTATAGAAAAAACCTATATGACACCTATTCTGAGCTCATGCAAGTGCTCTATATTATTATCTTATTTGATTATCCCAAATAGCTTATGAGGTAGAGGCAATTATTATCCTCATTGTAATCAGGATGGATTTGTGTCTGAAAGACACAAAGATTCTACAGAGAACAAATGTTGAAGGTGGTAATTTTGATCTTATCAATTAATATAGTCATAACAGTCCTGGTGAAGAAAACAGGTAATGTACGGAAAATAAATTTATTAGAAATCCAAAAATGGCTTACTCTCTAATGCTCATTTCCTCTCTGCCCATTTTTTTTTTTACAATAAAGTATATAATAAGCAGTTGAAAGATTGGTCTGTATTTCCTCTCTATTTCTTTATCTGACTATACTCATTGCAGCCATTATAAAAATAGTAGCATGGGAAAATGAATGTAATATGAAAAAAGAGAAATATAGAATTATTTGCACATTTAGTGAAATTAATGTGTAATATTCCTACTCTAAAAACCATTTGGCTTGAAATTATTGTTACATTCAGTACAATTCAGAAAATTATTGATTCACTATATAAAATGGTTCACTTGCTCCCTAAAATGATTATGATGGTTAAGGGTAATTTGCCTAAATAACGGGTTCCCACTCAGTTATTATGGACAGAGAAAAATCTATGGGCATAGAAAAAGAAACTTGAAAATATGTGTAAGATGTCCAATGTAATGATCAAGCAAATAGTTATAATAATATTAACCATATGCTATGTGTTTGCTATGTGCTAAGGAATTTAAACTATTTGATCCTTTAAACAAGCCTGTGAGGTATGTTTATATTATTATTACCATTTTAAGGTGGGAATTCAGGTTTAGGCCACTAGGAAAATACATATGTAAGATAAAGAGTTCTGAGGCTGAAATTTGAACTCTGTAGGCTGACTTGAGAACCCAATGTCGTAATTACTACAGAACAGGTGGGAACACCAAAAACAGAGTGTAGGAAAAAAATTCTCAGTGACTTATTTTCATCTTTTAAAAATCACAGCATCACCCTTAAAGTATGATTATAAATCTTACTTCCCTGTAGCTACTACAGCAAACTCCTCCTTTCCTTTAAGCATGTCTCCTCTGTTCCAATAACACATACTATACTTTGATTTTGATCATTACAATGCTAATACCCCTTTGTTTAACAGAGGCAAGTAAGTGCAGGAGTATCATTGGACTGCTAAATGTTAATATGATATTTAAATTAGAAATGTAGATATAGATTTCCAAGTAAAGGTTGCATTACCATATTAAGAAATAGCTAAAGCAAATGTTATCAGCAGTGTAAATAAAGCTAAGAAAACATTTGAGATGTGGAATACTGCTCAGAAGAATAGAACAAAAGGAAGAAAGCACCCAAAAATGCAGAATAAATGAAATCTCAGTAATTGGTGGTTGTATTATTTTTTTATAGTCCACTGATTATTTTAACATTATACTATTGAATGTAGCTGATTTGTTTGCATTTTATAGATGAAGCAAATTCAATCTGAGGTTGGCTTGCCCATAAGACAGGTGAAAATGATCTATGATTTTAGGCTTTCAAATCTAGATACCTTGGTAATTCCAATATGGTTCAATTAAACAAACATGATTTAACACGTACCCCTTTCAACGCACCATATACAGCACTACAGTAAGTAAGTAATAATAATAGCAATAATAGAGCCTCAGGAGCTTACAATCAACTAAACCACTACATGTAAATAAATTATTTGATTCAAAGATCATAAAAGTGTTATTACGGAGGTAGAAAAACATATGGAGAAGTAAGCCAGGCATATACAAATTCTTGCTCTATCTAAGAAGACATCTTGGAGATTATAAATATGAATGGGCATGGAAAAAATATATTAGCTTATATAGAGGCAAAGCAATATTCTAAGCAAAAGTAACAACTTATGCAAAGAGCCAGAGGCAAGAAAGGGGAATGAAGTTTTGGAGGACAGCCTGAAAGGCAATAAAACTAAAACAAACCTGGGGCATAAGAGTAAAATCAGAGTTGAGATTGAAAAGGTAGAGAAGAAACAAAATGTGCAGGGCTCTAAATGGCAGGCTGATGGTTTTGAACTTGACATTTTGCCCAGAGCCAGCCCAGGGCTTACTTTTCCAAAACAGTAGAGAAAACACAAAGAGGAGAGAATCAAGATGGACTTGAGTGGACTCACTTTACAATGTCCAACTAGTGTCAAATGTCTGATGTGTTGTAGACATACCTTTCCTTGGCTTTGAAATGTGATGAGAAATGATTTGACAAGCATATTTTTAATATAGCTAAACTCAAATTCTTCAAGAATTTTTTAAAAGTGTTATGATCGGATAAACAATATAAAATGCTCTTCATAGAATGACAATGTATAATGGAATTCTGAAAATCATCACTTTTCTGGTTTTTAAAAAATTCATCTATATAAAATTAATTGCTGCCACCAATTATCTAATAAATGTTGGTATTGTAACTAATCATTATTCATACTTCAGAGGTTAAATAACTACTAAAATGAAGACACAGCGCTTTATCTACTCCCATATGCCATGCCTGTAACAGCCAGAAGAAAGGCAGATGTGAACATAATACATAAACCATAAAATTAGAAGAGAAAAATGCCTAAATGCCTTAACCTTATTTCATGCTTCTTTGTGATTGAAGAAACTTGTCCATGAGTAGAAACAAACTGAAAATGGAAAGGAAACCTGAAGTTTTGAAAAATAGTTTATTTACTTTGTCTTTATTTAACAAACATATAGCCCTTACCAAATGCTTGACATGGTTCCAAAAACTCATGGACCTTGCTTCTTCAAGGCCAGCAGGAAGGTCTTTCCTTCTAGTTGGCTAAGATCATGAGATAACTATCCCATCATCTGTTATAGTCTCCTGGTGAAAGGGAAGTTACAAGTTCAGCCCACACTCAAGAGGAGGGAATTATACAAAGCAATGACTCACTGAAGGTCATTTTAGAATTTTATCTACCACAGAGAATAAGTGTTGTCTTAAGTTGGTATGATATTCATTTATGTTTATAAATTTCCAGAGATGAAAAATAAATGGTTTCCTGTCACTATTTTTGACATTCTTAAAACTCATTATCACATTTTTTCCCATAGTTTAAATAAAAATATGTCCCTTCAATCCTACTTTCAACCACTTTGTGTATTTTGAATCCCCTTCAGATTGTTCATATTGCTAATAATCAGAAGAAAAAGTATTCAAGAGAGAGTGAAATGAGGATTACTTTAATCAGCTTTGTAATCTGCATACTTTAATCTCATGTATTGAGAAATAGTTGTTGTATTACTTAAACATGTAATTCTGAACGCATCTTCTATTATGGTGTGTACACAACACTAATCAGTCAAGTTTTGAAATCCCCACACTACAATTTCTACTTTTAAGGCTTGCTTTCCTGAATAGTACTGTAAAGTAGAGAAACAGAACACACTGAAAAGAGAGAATAGCATAAGCCCACCTCATGTTGACTGCCCTGATATTATTCTGTCAAGAAGATAGTCATTTTCCCCTATTATGGCAAAAGACTTCCTTTGAGAAATTTACAGTCTTTCAACTATGGCAAAAATAGCCAGGAAAAGAATGGCAGAAAGACTTTAATGTGATTGTCAACAGAATAAAAATTGAGTGTAGTACAAAGAGAGTAGACTCAGGGGTGGGGAAAAAGTTTGTAGCCTTTGAGCAGCACTAACCTGTAACAGTAGCAAGAAGAAGATAGTTTGGAAAAGGAGGTACAGAATCTAGAAAAGAACAAGTCATCCTTCTGTACATTTTCCCTTCCAATTTGGCATTTTCCTCCTTTGCTTCTTCAGGTCTGAGACCTCCTCAAATATTTAAGATTTTGTAAATGTTTCTGTGCAAACTTCTATCAATCCAGGCTTCCCACATCCTAGCTCTGACCTACCATTCCAGGACAAATCCTCAGCTCACTACAAATACTCACCTGTTTTCTAGTGTACAATTCCACAAATATGCCTCAGTCTTCTCATCTGTGAAATGGTTCCTTTCTCGTGTGATGGTAAGGAATAGCAAGTGCGGTTATAGCAACATGCCTGACTCAGCATGTAGGATTTCAAATTAAACTTATTTTTTTTAGTCAGAAAAATAACTACCTATTGCTGCCACTGCAGATTATCCGAACCTTCAAAGAGTATGGAAAAATCTACTGTGACATGTAGAGAGAAGAGGTTCAAAGCAGTGCCTGACAGGGAAACTGGAAGAAGCCCAAAGAATAACCAAAACATAAATGGAGAATATTTGTTGTGGGATGGGCTTGTGTTTGTGGCTCACCTCCTGTGGGGCAGATATATAAATGATAATACATTATGCTAATGTATATAAGATATGCTTGTTGGAAAAATATAGAAAAAAAAAATGGTCAGGGCCGGAGAGATGTTCGGAATCTTGCCGAGCATATGAGGTGGGTATGCGTGCGCCTACGGGTGTTCCTTGTTATTATCTAATGTGATTGTACATGTGCATCAGGGTGTTTTTCTGAATTATGGATTTGAGTATAAAGGACTAATGGTGCAGATGCACGAAGCTTCAAGAGGACGCTGCAGGAAGCCATATTAGGTTGACTGCTCCTAGTTCTGAATAAATGCCTATTATTTCTTCACTAACGGCTCCAAGGATCTTTTGTGATAGGAAAAGTCACCTAGCTCATAGACTTGCATGTGAAGAGTTTGTGACCCAGTCTGGACAATGGGCTCGAGGGGTCTGGGAGACCTAGACCTAGCTTTACAATTGGCATACTTGACAGCAGGATTTTGAGCAGGTACAGGAGACAAAAGCCCCTTGGGAGAAGGAGGAAATGTGACTACTCTTGATACTGCAGGATTTAGGAATGGTAGAGACATATTTTCCTAGAGAGTAAAGAAGAATTAGGAAGAGTAAATAGAGCACATGAAATCTTGTAAAGAATCATCCAGACTGAACAATGTCCCATTTTTCAGGTGAGAAACCCAACATCAGGAAAGTTGCAACTACTTGAGGTTGAAAAACAAAAAATAAAATTTAAAGTGGTTTCATTTTCAAGCAATACATATAAAGGTATACAACAATACCCAATGCTGGGTACACTGTAAGTATCCAGTACCTGCTGGGAAGGACTAATACCAGCAATATCATTATTATCAATGGTTACATTGTTGGTTTGTAATCCACGGGTCCTAATCCCCAAACTAATGTTCTTTCCATCATGTTTCACAATTCTTGGGCTGTCCCTACTTAAGTACCACACTGCTATTCATATTTGTTTAATGTTTTTAAAAATTATCTAATAGTTTCCTTTCCTTCTCTGCCTGAGTCAATATTCAATTCATCCTTTGCAAAACTTTTAATATCTGAATTGCAATAAGTTTAGTACAACAAAAAAATTATCAAGACTAATATTATTTTAAAGGGATATTTTGATTCCCATGATGCATTATTTATAAGAAAAGAGAGTAAATGTTTTGGACACAATGACTTTTTATTTTTCATGTCAGACTTCTAGTTTTTATGACAGCTTTTCTATGACAGAGTTGCTTTGAATTTAACCCAAAGTAAAAACTAGAATAGGGTATATTTAAGCCTTTTCATTGAAAATTTTCACCATTTGTTATCAAAGTGAAAAAATGTTCAATATTTAGATTTTCTATTTCTATTATACAGAACAATAGTCTAAATATATCACACTTGATAAAATTCACTTTTCAAACTTGTAGTACCACCAAAATTGAAATCCTCATACACAATGGGTGATAAAAGTCAATTAAAAAAAAAAAACTACAAAGAAACTTACCAACTTTGAACAAATTCTTCTTTAGATGATTAAACCTCAGCTGAAAAAAATAGAATCTGGATTGTCTATTATTTAAACTCAAATGGAAAACCTGATATGACACTGAACTATTTTCTTCCTTCCCCATTTTTTTTCAATTTTAAAATAATATTCATCCTTCAAAAGCAGGTATAATGTTTTGTCCATGGGGAGTGGGAGTGAACAGCATCAACAACAAACAAAACAACAGAATAAAAAGAACTAGTCTTTAGTTGGCACCTACTGTATGTCAGGTAATTTTCTATATGCTCTTATTTAATCCTGGTGGCAACATGTATGAAAAACAAAACAAAAATCTGGAGCTCAGAAATGTCAAGTGTCTAACACAAGTTAGTAAGTAACAAAGCTGGAATTCAAACCTAGGCTTCATTTCACATTCAAAATGAAGGATTTTTCATTATTTGTACTCAAAATAATTCTTTTTTTAAAGTGATTTTGAACCATAGTCAATAATTTTCTTATGATAGTATTCAAGAAAGGGTAATGACTGTGCCTTCATCATATATATTTCTACCACACACTGGACAGTGTGTTGTATGTAGTAAGTACAAAACAAATACACAGGTTTTATTTGTTTGTTTGTATTTGGTGTGTGTGTTTCAACTAATCCAAAAAAAAAAAAAAGTTGTTGCAAAGCATCTTAGAAATCCTGGCCCCTGAAACAAGGAAGTGATGCAAAATAAGCAATCAGCACAATGCTTATCCCTGGTACTTTTGACCAGACAATCTTAATGACTGAACTTTAGACAGGCTTCTTCCTAACTCTAGGCACTTGATCTTTTCTTACAACACTTGTTTTAGAAACTGTCGCCCAGTTTCTGTGGGATGGTAGGATACTAACTTTAGTGCCTTGCTCCAATTTATAAATCTAGCTTCTGTCACAAATATGTGACAGAAGAAAAAAAGGAAAGCTTACTTTTCCTTTGGGTAAAGCCAATTGGTAAACACAAGTGGCCTGTGTTCTCCCTATCATTGCAGGGCTTACAAATCCTCCCACTCTTTGTTTGAGTGGAGTTGAGATCACACTGAGCTCTGGACTATCTCCTCTGTTGCAATTGTCTTGAATACAACTTTGCCTGTGTGACATTGTTTGATAAAATTTGTGTTTTGACAGTTTCTTCTACGTGTCATAGCAATAGAAAACATGAAACTGAGGCAGAACAGAATTGGGACATGCCTCAGGGAGGCTGCTCATAAATATTCAGACTTGGTCGGCAAAGATGCCTGAGCATTTTGGTGCATACCTTTGCTTGGTAATAAAGCCCTATCATGTTCGGTTTCTCTGTCTCTCTCTTCCTTTCCTTTTGCTGGTCCCATAAAAAACTATTCTTTCATGGACCAAGAACCTGGATCCGCATCCAGTAACAAAACTACATTCCCCAGAATCTCTTGCCAGTAGAGTTATGATTAGATGCCACCAATAAAAGACACTCACACATGGCTTGCAGTGCTGAAGGAAAGCATAAGCTATTACACTTTTCTTAAAAAGCAATTAGTTTTTTTTTCTGGACCTAGCAAGCAGATGCATGGGCTTTGTCCGACAGTGGTCCGTACTGTGACCACTGTTGGCAGTCTCCTGGCTGGGGCAGTAGTAACTTTCTGACTCTCTGAGGGCTATCAATTGACTAAGGGATGACCTTTCCTAAAAAATCCTGCAACTCTTTTGTTGACTTCTGTAAGCATTTAGTTGTCCATGTTTAATCTCTTCTTTCTTGAGAAGAGTTGAGTAGTTTCTATGTTCCTACCTGAACCTGACTATACCAAAAACAAGAGAAATAATTCTGTTTCCTTCCCCAGTTAGAGTCCACTTAAAGAATCACATCACAAAGCTGGTAAAAACAGAGAGAAGTGGAGTGTTGCTAGAGTTTTGTTCAGCACTAAGCTGATGGACTGATTATCTGCACATAGCCTGGGCTGCATGTTGGATGACTGTCCCTTCCCTAGAGAACCTGGACTAAATACAGTGACCTGTAGAACTTAGCCGAGAATCTGGGCCTCCGGGCTAACCTGAGGGCAGACAAGTTGTTAACAGCCTCAAAAACCTACAAGAAAAGAAAATGAGAAACAGGATGAAAGTCACATTTCTGCATCTTCTGGTGGTGAGACTGAGATACAGATTAGCAGTCAGGAACATGCCCAGAGAGCTTGATTGCCATGTCACCAAAATGAGAAGTTGCAAGTCTGTCCCCGGGAACCCTGACTCTCAGCAGGATCACTCAGAGATAAAAATAAGTGATGCCACTGGATTTCAGAATCAGGAAAAGCAGGAAAATCAAGATCTCAGAACTGCTACAAAAGTTCATCTTCTTCCATATGCAATCCAAGAAACTGAGAATGCAGTTTCTTCAGGAAAAAGTGGAATACATAATAATGAAGACTCAAAAGTACCTTTAGAAAGAAAAAGTCTCTCTACACAGGTGGGTTTTCCCAACCTGAAAGAAAATAAAAGAACTGCCACCACTACTCCAAACTTTAAGGAGCTTCATGAGGCTTGTATTAAGGAAATAGAGTCCATCGATCAATATATTGAGAGAAAAAAAGAAACATTTTGAAGAACACAATTTGTTTAATGAACTGAAGTAGCAGCCCATCATTAAGGCAGGAGTAGTGACACCAGTTCCTCCAAGAGGAAAACTGTCTGTGGCTCATACTCCTATCAGCCAGTCAGAGCACCCTGAGTCTCCAAGACTCAGGTGATCACTCTGCTCTCTGCAACTAAGATGAGATCAGGTTTCCGGCCTCCACTAAAGACAGTGAACATAAGCATTTACTGACCAAGACCCCAGCCAGAAAGTCTCCACATGTGAACATATCTGGGAATACACCAAAAGGCCAGGCTATGCTTGGGACACTCAAGTTAAACAACACCAAGGAGAGTTCCGCTGCTGTTACTACGCCATTCAAGTTAACAACTAAAGCAACATAGACTCTGATCTCCAATAAGAAAAGAGTACTTGATCTCAGAGTGAGTTTATCTCAACCCCTCAACTATGAACCACACAAAGAAAAGCTGAAACCGTGGGGGCAATCTAAAGAAAACAATTCTCTGAATGAACACATGAACAGAATTAGATTCCACAAGAAAACTCATAAACAACATTGTCTCCAGACCAGGAAAGAGCAATCTTCACCACTTTAGTCCAAAGATCTTTCTCTGCTGTTGACTTGGCTCATAATCTGTGTAGTGTCCATTGGTTTCTCGTGTGATGCATCTCTGAAAAGACATTATCACCTTAAGGCTCACAAATTCTTTGAAATGGCGTTTACCTAAGTCTCTGACAATTCAGTTTTCTAATGGGACCCTTCCTAGAGATTCTTAACCTAGATTTTTAATGTCAAGTCTCCTCTGCTAGTTCTAATTTTAACAACTGTAGTCTTCTAGGCAATAGCATTTACCTGATAGCAGCTTAGGTTATATACCACAAGCTTCAGTAGACCTTGAACAATAACAAGTTAAGAATAGGGTAAGGTATTTTAACAACTGTAGTCTTCTAGGCAATAGCATTTACCTGATAGCAGCTTAGGTTATATACTACAAGCTTCAGTAGACCTTGAACAATAACAAGTTAAGAATAGGGTAAGGCAGGATGGAAAAGTTACCTCTTCATCCTCTAGTTTAGAGAATCTAGTGATCTAAATGAAACTGGGTCGTATGATTTGATTTTGGTATCAATATTTTACTTATGTGAAAAATGTTTTGTTTTGCTTAAGCCTGTATGCACCTTTGTTCAGATTACTTCATATAATTGCTTTCTGTCACTCATTATATTCTTAAGAATAAAACTCTATTGCTCTTTCTAGTCTTGCTTATTTAAAATTAAAAACTTCAAGGCCCTGTGAAAATCTGAGGATTCCATTTTAAGAATTGCTATGCTCTATCAATCTTGCATCTTATTTGTTTTATGGAAAAGACTAGAGTTGCTTAGCATCTTATCCGTGTTTGATGCGCTTAATTAGAGCTTCTCGATTTTGTACTGCTCAAAATTTTCATATATAAAATTCTTTTTCATTAAAAAAATAGAATGAAGATTTGATTCCAGAAAAGGAAATTCATAACAATGTTATTTATTACTTTTTAGACATTTTTAATAGGACAGATTCCCTTCATGTATCTGGAGACAGCCACAATGTCTCTTCATACTGTATAGAACTATATAAACCAAACTCCATCCATGATGATTCCATAAAAGAACAAAAACAAAACTGTACTTTCTGAACCTTCTTTGTCAATTCCTTTTAGCAAGCCTTAGCCTTTTCCACTAAATCTTGCCTAATACTCACATACTTGGTCTTAACTATGTTATCTCTCTGAAATGTACATTGCAAAACAATCCCATTCTTTATCCTTATTCAATGATTTTTCTATTTCCAACCCCTAATTCCATCTTCTCTAATTCTCTTACCCAGCTAATATGATAATACACGTATTGAAAGAAGATAAAAATCTATTAAACTTCCAGTTGAAGAGCTCAAGATGTTAATGTCACACGTTCACAATTCAAATTATCAGTTCTTTCCTCAATCTTTTAAATTACTTTGATTTCTACTAAGACTAATTTATAAAAAGAGAACATTTGTTTCCTCCCCCAAAGTTGAAATAGATCAGTTTTAATAAATAAGGAGTGACCTATACAGTTCTTTGAAATAAATCCTGCATTGTTAATATGAACACAAAAAAAATATGGTTTCTCCATCACAACTTACTCTCCTTTTGGCCAATGGATTTAGATTACACTACTTGGAGAAAGCAAGTTTTTTGAGTTCAAGTTGCAGCTGTGCTTTCATTCATGCATACAACAAAAATTATGGAGAAATGATAATTGGCTAGGAATTATATTCTTTAACTCCCTGATGTACTAGAGTTGTTGCTGCAGATTCAAACCTATATACCCCAAATCTCCTAAACTGCTCTCCTTGGACACTCAGCTCCCTCAGAATTCTGATGACCTAAAATTCTATTTTCAATAGCAAACAAGATATGGGCAGGAGAGCACTTCACACTCAGGCAGGCATACTTCACTCAGCATGGCATGCAGCCTGGTCCCTGCCTGGGGTATCGCACAGTAGCGACAGTAGCCAGTCCCAGCTCAGTACTTCATCTACCTCAATGTATTCTGTGTAAATAATTTCTAAATATTTTACAGTTAGGGCTGCTCATGAGGAAAACTCATAAGAATGACAAACACAGAGATGCTAAATGGAGTGGAAAGCATTGGCAATAACTTGGGTACAGGTTATGAAAGGAGAAAAATCTGATTCTATGGGTGCAGTTAAATGCAGTGTAACAGATGCCCCTCTGTAAACATAGTAACGTCTCATTCAGCCATCTGTGCTCCAACTTGCCTAGTCAAAACCATGCATTTACAAAAAAATTTACAAAATTTGCAAAACAAAATTTTACAAAAAAAATGCATTTACTGTCTTTACAAAAGTCTACCCTTCTGGGGTTTGCATGTAGGCTGTTTTGGGATTCCAGCTGTTTTCGTCCAACAAGCATGTGACTTGTGAAACTGGAGGATCAAAGGTCAAATTTCCTTAGTTTTAAATCTTGTTCCTAAATAAAGCCACACGAAGGCTCTGTGCATCCCCAACTCTATTTTTCTGTTAAATCGAACTTCTAATTTTTTTTTATTTTGAGATAATTGTAGATTCACATGCAGTTGCAAGAATTAATACTATCGAAAGTGTTGTTAAAGATACTGTACTAAATACTGTCTATATATCTAACATAGACAGCATAATAACACTCTCTCTAATAAGACATACTGTGTACCCTTCACTCAATTTCCCCCAATGATAACATTTTGGAAAATTGTCCCAACCCCATTTTAACTTCTGTAATAAAAATCTCTTGTTAATGGAATGTAGGATTCGGCTCACCCTCCAGATAAGCTAATGAAGAAGAGGGGTTGTATTTTCTTCATCTTTGAATAATCACTGACTAATATTCTCACAGTTGTGACTTTTGTTTGGAATTATTGATAGTTAGATCACTACTGAGGCACTGCATCACAAGAAGGTGAGGAGCCAGGGAGTTATCACATTTCTGCTTCTTCACAAGGAAAAATCATGCATCTCTTTGTAACTGGTGACTAAAATACTATTGGACTAAAATACCAGCTTAACATAATATTCAGTCTCTGAAACAAAGCCAGGGTCCATTTGGACTCTTTTGGTCAACATGAAATTGTTCTAAATGACCTGTTATGAATTCTAAAATGAGTAATTCGTATACCTGCATTTATAGTCCTTGGAACTCAGACTTGTAATAATAATTGTTGTATGTTTACAATCCATATATAAAACTGTAACTTTCATGTAATTTTTATTAATCCATTCCAATTTTCAAATTTCAAGGACAGAAGTAATTTCTAATATGCATGAATAATTAAATGCATAAATATATACAGTTATCTGTAAAAGAATTATGACAATTTGACTAAAAGTATTTATTTACAATAAGTATTGTAGAATATTACTCAGTTAATTCAGAGAGTAACTCACATTATTTTTAGTACATAAACTAAATTTCTTTGTTTGGCCTTTTATTAACTGTAACATTTTGACCTTTTCTTCTCACTTAGCACTACTAGGAAGAAAAATAAGGGTAAAATGTATTCAATTTTCGTTTGTTAATGACTCTGAAAATTGATAGACTAAAATGCAGATGCATGATTTTTTTTGGAAGTTTCTTATGATAGTTCTGTAAGCCATAGAGTTGAATACCTAAGCCTTGATATTGCCAGTGAAAGTAAAATCATTGGCTGATAACAGGGAGAAAGAACACCTGGATCCCTGGAGGAACCCTCCCCCCCTAGCCCTTGCATCAGTTTTCTATGGCTGCCTTAACAAATCACTACAAAATTGGTGGCATAAAGAACGATAAATTTATTATCTGATGGTTCAGTCATCCAGAAGTCTAAATCAGGTCTCACTGGACTACGATTTAGATCTTGTTAGAGCATCATTCCATTCTGAAGACTCCAGGGAGAATCTGTTGCCTTGCTCTTTCCAGGTTCTCAAGGCTGCCTACACTTCTTGTTTCTGGTGCTTTTCCTCCATCTCCAAGACCAACAGCTGTGAGTTGAGTTCTTACACACACATAACCATGACCTCCTCTTCTGTAATCAAATCTCCCTCTGCCTCCCTATTGGCCTCCATCTTCCACTTTTCAGGACCTGTGTGATTACACTGGGCTCACTAGGATAAGCCAGGATAATTTTCCCATCTCAAAATCCTTAACTTAGTCACATTTGCAGAGTCTTTTCCGCCATTTAAGGTAAAAGATTCTTAGGTTCTGGAGATTAGGATGTGACTTCGTTGGAGCACCATTATTCTGCCTACCACACTCCCCACGTTTTATGCACTTACTCATTGATTAAACATTAATTGTCAATTATAAGCAGAGAGCTTTGGGGGATTAAAGAAGTCTATGCCATACTCTTTGTACAAAAGAAACTGTAAGTCTATTAAAGGAGAAAAAGGATTCTACACAGAGAAAGGGAAATGTTGTAACATATGTCTCCACCTTTAAATCCAGAAGTTATCCCTGACACTTTGCTTTATCTGCCCTCAACCCCCTCCACTCAATCACCAAGTCTTATTGATTTTTTCTTCAATCCTCTGCTACTACTACCCTGCTCTGACAGTCTTTGCACTGCAAGGCAATTAAAGGCAGCATTATTGTCTCTCTTTCTTATAGATTGAATGCAGTGAGTTAGAAGACTGATCATTGATCATGAGGGATATAAATAGTGCCCAGGCTAGGACAGAAGGAATAAAAATTAAAAGGGAGGCACAATGTCTGCCATTAATTATACCACAATATATGGTATATTCATGAGAAATTACTAGTTTTGTTTATTTGCTTGTCGTTATTGCTTGTTTATTGTGAATACAAAGAACTTTGTTTTAAGTAAATGAATTATCTTCTGAAAAACAAATTTCAGAGACAAACACCACAGTGATTTTTTTCTTAAAGAAAGAAAATGATTGTGCTCTTAATCTAGTTTAGGAAATGTGCTGCAAAGACAAGCCAATTTCTGATGGCACTGTAGCTCTTTCATTCCATCAAAGCGACTGTAGGCCATAAAAATTGATATTTGGTATTTCTAATTTTATTAGCAGAGGGCAAGCCTCAGCAAACTAAAGGGAAATACAAGTCCCCAAACTAAAACATCTGATTCTCTTAGCAAGATGTTATGTGTTGAATTTTGCCCCCTCCCCAAAATTTATGTGTTGATGTCTAACCCCCAGTACCTCACATTTTAACTGTATTTAGAGATAGTGTTTTTAAAGAAGTAATTAGGTGAAACTGGAGTCCTTATAGTGGGGCCTAATACAATATGACTGGTGTCCTTAAAAGAAGAGGAGGTGACAGACAACAGAGGGTAGAGAAAAGAGCATGTGAAGACAGAGGGAGAAGACAGCCATCTGTACCAGGAGAAAGGCTTCAGGAAAAACAACCCATTAACACATTAATCTTGGACTTCTAACCTGTTGAAGTGTAAGAAAATAAGTTCTTTAAGCCACTCAGTCAGTGGTATGTTGTTATGGCAGCCCTAGCAAACTAATACAGTAGGTAACCTCAAAAAACTACTACTGAATAGAATACAATTACTAGGCCATTGTTACCTGGCTAAAAATATGAGCCAATTAAAGGATTAACAAAGCTTAACCTGGTTTATTGTTTGACACATACAAAGCTGTGTATAAGCCAGCCTCACTCCTGCTCATCTAGCACCTTTTAAAAATGGAAGTGCTTATTAATAGGCTATAAATGGTCTTAGTAACAACAAAATAAGCAAAGCTAAGAAAAAGATGATATGATTTAACAATTATAATAATAAATTAAAAACCAAATCACTGGGAAAGAAGGACATGATCATCAATATATTCTGCTAGAAGGAAAAAGAGAAATAATTTTGGTGATACATTGTGATCAGAGTGGAATAAATCAATAATTCTCCACTTTGGGGCATCTAATAATCTTTAAAATTACATTGACTCTCTATGTTCAACCCAATATTAATACAAAAACTTTCAATATTTTACACAGTTTGGTACTAATATGGATGAAATTTTGATGTTAACATTGGTTTCATGAGAAGGAAAACCTATATATACCCAGGAAGAAAAAAAAAATATGTGAACTTAAATGTTTATTACAGGGTTATTTTTAATTGTGTAAAATTCAAAACAACCTAAATGTTAAGTATTATAAAATAACTAAATATATTAAGATACATCCTCAAGACGAAATATTAGGTAGTGGGAAATAGTAAAACGCAGAATTATACCTATTCATTTGAGAAGGCAAAATTCATTTGAAAAGGAAAAATATACAGAAACATGACATTTTTGGTGTGTAATAGTTTGTGGAGTTTTTAAGATTTTAACTCCTAGTTTTGCTATGTTGTTCTTAGGGTAAATATTTTAATTTCTTGGATTGTGATGTATCAAGATAAAAATACATCAATAACCAAAAATAATAAAAATCCCTTGTATAAAGTACTTATCTTTCCCATTACTAATTTAAATGTTAGTTTTCCCAGGAGAAATGTCTAATGAATCTCCATATTCATGGTGCCTGGTAGGCCTGGCAAAAAAAGTTGTTCACCAGCATTTTGTGAGATAGTAAAGTGGTTAAGAATATGGATTCTGCATCCAGCCAACCTAGATTAGATTAAGCTCTGTCAGTTACAAGCTGTAAAACCTTGAAAAGTTTCTGTCTCTGCACCTCCAGTTCCTCATCATATAAAACAGATTTAATAACAATGTCTGCCTTGCAGGCTGTGTTAGAATTGAATGTAGCCACACGAGAAGTGCATAGAACAATGTACTGTATATGCTGGAGCAGAGTAAGTACTGGATAACTGCCCAGTGCACTTAGTGAAGGAATGAATGTTCTTTAAACTCTTTAAAGCACGCCTTTTACCTGAATGTTTCCTCCAATTTTATCCTTACATACAAGGGTACTTCATAAAATTTGTGGAAAAATAGAATTAAATGATGATATAAATTTTTCCAGGAACTTTTTGAAGTACCGTTGTATTTCCTGCAATTTCCTTACTACTCCTTTTTCTTTTCTTTTTTTTTTTTTTTTTGTGATAATGACTTCTTAATATTAAAATATTCCTAAGCATACTCTGTGTTCCCCACACTTGAGGGAATGCTGTAGAGCACTGGACTATGAGAGTTTAATGGCAGAGAAGAGAGGGCAAAGTGTTCAGCCTGAGAGTCCACAAGTGGAGAACCAGAATAAAGAGCTTGGCTTCTAGTGGGTACTGGGAATAAGTACAATACCAAACAGCAAATACCAAATAGCAAATACCAAACAAAGGAGGCTAAGGAAAGAAAAGAAGGGCATAGGACCAGACCCGCCCATTGTTTACAATTTTGTCTGGAATAAGGCCTTGGAATTTGCTTGCAAGCTGACAAATACTGGAAGTTGCTTGGTGCTTAGCTGCGCTCTGAAAAGGTGTTGATAAAATTAGCATAATCTGAATCTACACTTTTATTTTAAAATTGCCCCCAAATCTGTTAATTAAACTTCTCTTGCGTGTTCTGAAATATTGGAATGGTTGAGTCTTTAATACATTCAGAACCACAAAGATAAATAAAACCTCTTACTTATCAGAAACTAAAAGCATCTGAATGTGCATCTTAATTTAAGTCAGTGAACATTTATTGAATTCCTACTGTTGACAACACAATAAATTCTATCTTCTGTGAGACAGAAAGAAGCATAAGATGTAGTTCCTTCTGTGATTCTGATGTACATAACCAATGCAGTTTGTACAAAGTCATAAGAATTTTAGATAAATAACACTTGCCAAATCAAAATTTTCAGGCATCTTTCAACAAAATGAGCTTTTATAGAAGATTGGAGGCTATGCACATCCATTTCATAATTACAATGTTGATAACAACTATAATTCCAGCATTGTGCTCAATAATGGGGCTATAAAACAGAGAATCTAGTGGTTCCTGGCCTCAAAGATTTAAAAATCTATGAGGAAGATGGACAAATACAAAGATAGAGAAGTTTAAGGTGATAAGTGCCCTGGTATAAGAGCTTAAAAGATAATAAATTATCTCTGCCTGGGAGTGGGATGTTCAGCAGATTCTTTCTAAAAGAAAGGACCAATGATCTGAGTCCCAAGGGTCGAGAAGGTAGATGATGGAGCCCTTTAGTGAGATAAGAAATACAGGACAGGACTCTGAATTATAGCATGTGAGGAAGGAGCAAGGAGAAGAAAACCACTGGCACAGAGGAGGTTAACCTGGAACATCA
>NW_007732410.1:0-1212 GCF_000696425.1 Galeopterus variegatus | reverse complement strand
ATGTTTGATAACATTCACCAGTGAAATCATCAGGTCCTAAACTTTTGTTCAGTAGTTTTTGATTACTGATTCAACTTCATTGCTCATTATTGGTCTGTTCAGATTTTCTATTTATTCATTATTTAATCTTGGTAGGTTGTATGTTCCTAGGAATTTATCTACTTCTGAGCTATTATATTTCTTGTTTTATAATTGTTCATAGTAGTCTCTTACCCTTTTTTATTTCCGTCGAATCAGTTGTAATGTCTCCTCATTTATTTTTATTTTTATTTGAGACTTTTCTCTTGTTTTCTTAATTTAGTTAAAGGTTCCCCAATTTTGTTTATCTTCTCAAAAAAAAACAACTCTTAATTTAATGATCCTTTCTATTATTTTTCTAATCTCTGTTTCAATTATTTCTGCTCTGATCTATATTATTTCCTTTCATTTTCCTAACTTTTCTCCTTCTTCGACTTCCATGAGGCATAAAGTTGGGTTTTTTATTTGAGAACTTTCTTTTTTCTAAATGTAGGAATTTATCTCTTTAAACTTCCCTCTTAGGACTGCTTTTGCTGCATCCCACAAGTATTGATATATTGTGTGTTCATTTTAGTTTGTCTCAAGATTTTTTTTGATTTTTCTTTTGATTTCTTCTATGACTTACTGGTTATTCAGAAATGGGTTATTTAATTTTCACATATTTGTGAATAGTCTATTTGTTTTTCCTTTTATATGATTTCTTTTTTCATACCATTATGATCATAAAAGAATCTTGGTCTTATTTCAGTCTTCTTAAATTTGTTAAGACCTGTTTTGTGATTTAACATGTCATCTATCCTGAAAAATTTTCTGCGTTTTGTGGTTTAACATGTCATCTATCATGAAAAATTTTCTGTGTGCACTTGAAAATAATGTGTATGTTGTTGCTGTTGGATGGAATGTTCTGTATCTTTTAAGTCAATTTGGTCTACTGGTTTCACATAAAATAATCCAATTTCTACAGCTGTTATTTCAGGCTCAATTTTTCTCCAGAGCATTCTACTGTACATTGTCTTATTTTCTTTTATTTTCAGTAGATCACTAAAAGGCACAGTTATATAAAAAAAAGAACAGAGACATTAGAGTTTTTGTTAGGATTACATTTTATATAGATACTGGGAAATGGCTGCCAAAGGCAAAATTGTTTCCAGCAAAATTTTGGATAGAGCAGGAAACTCTCAATTGTATGTGGAC
>NW_007732409.1:65865-133764 GCF_000696425.1 Galeopterus variegatus | reverse complement strand
GAAATGCAATCAATACTCTGGTATCACAGCGCACGGCTCACAGGATCACGCTGTCTCCTGGTGCGGCCGCTCAGACCCGACGCCATCTTAGAATCTTTCCATGAACTTTTTGAAGTACCCTCATATATCCTTCAACCTTGCTTTCATTGCCTATTATTTCTTAAGGTTTTTTTTTTTGTTTGTTTTATTATTTTAGATATTCTAAGTAGACAATTACATCATCTGTGAACAAAGACAGTTTTATTTTTTCCTTTCTTATCTGTATAATTTTTATTTCCTTTTTTGGTCTCACTACATTAGCTAGATTCTCAGTACAATTAAAAAAGAGGAGTGAGAGGGAACATTCTTGCCTTATTCCTGATCATAATCAGAAAGCTTCAAGTTTCTCACCGTTAAATATGATGTTAGTTATAGTATTTTTGTAGATGTTCTCTAACAAGTTGAGGAAGTTATCCTTTATTGCTAGTTTTCATGGTTTTATCATGAATGGGTGGTAGATTTTGTCAAATGTCTTTTCAGCATCTATTGATATGAGCATGTAATTTTTTTTAAGCTTCTTGATGTGATGGATTACATTAATTAATTTTGAATGTTTGACCAGCCTTCAGCTTTGCATACCTGGAATAAATCCCACTTTGCATGGTATATAATTTTTTTTTTATACACTGTTGAACTCTATTTGCTAATATTTTATTGAGAATCTTTGCGTCTATGTCCATGAGATATACTGGTCTGTAGTTTTCTTCTACTGTCTTTGGTTTTGGTATTAAGGTAATGCTGGCCTCATAGAATGAGTCAGAAAATATTCCCTTTCCTCTGAGAGAGTTTATAGAGAATTGATATAATTTCTTTATTAAATGTTTGGTAGAATTCACCAGTGAACCCATCTGAGCCTGGTGCTTTCTGTTTTGAAAGGTTATTAATTGTTGATTCAAATTCTTTAATAGATACAGGCATATTTAGATAGTCTATTTCTTCTTGTGTGAGTTTTGGCAGATTGTGTCTTTTGGGTAATTGATCCATTTCATTTAGGTTATCAAATTTGTGATCATAGAATTGTTTATAGTATTTCCTTATTATCCTATTTGGTTTTTTGTTTATTTTGTTTTTGGTGGCTGGCTTGCAGGGGGATCCAAACCCTTGACCTTGATGTTATCAACACTATACTCTAACCAACCAAGCTAACTGATGACCTCCCTTATTATCCTTTTAAATTTATCCTTCTAATGTTTGTGGGATCTGTGGTGATCCCCTTCTCTTACTTCTGATATTAGTAATCTGTGTCTTCTCTCTTTTTTTCTTGGTTAGCCAGCTAGAGGCTTATCACTTTCATTAATTTTTTTCAAAGAACCAGCATTTAATTTCATTGATTTTCTCTTGATTTCCTATTTTCAATTTCATTGATTCCTTTATTTGTATTTTTCTGCTTATTTTGAATTTAATTTGCTCTTTTTCTCTAGTTTTCTAAAGTGAACATTTAGATTATTGATTTAAGATCTTTGTTCTACTCTAATACATGCATTCAGTGCTATAAATTTTCCTCTAAACACTGCTTTCATTGTATCCACAAATTTAGATAAATTTCTGTATTTTCATTTTCATTTAGTTCACAATATTTTCAAATTTGTTTTGATATTTTTTCTTTGTCCTATGCATTATTTACACATATGTTGTTTAATCTCCATGTAGTTATTGATTTTCCAGTTACCTTTCTGTTATTTCCTTCTAGTTTGTGGTCTGAGAGCAGACATTGTATAATTTCTATTTTTTTAATTTGTTAAGCCTATGTTTTATGGCCAAGAATCTGATCTATCTTGGTGAATATTTCAAAGTGAACTTGAGAAGAATGTGTACTCTGTTGTTGTTGAAAAAAGTAGTCTATAGATGTTAATTGTATCCAGTTGATTGATGGTGTTGTTGAGTTTATCTGTGCCCTACTGATTTTCTGCCTGCTGAATTTGTCCCTTTATAACAGGATGTTGAAGTTTCTGAGTATGATAGTGATTTATCTATTTATCCTTGTAGTTTTATCAGTTTTTACCTCACATCTTGACACTGTTGTTAGGAGCATACACATTAAATATTGTTATGTCTTCTTGGAGAAATGACCCCTTTATTACTGCGTACTACCCTTCTTTGTCTCTGACAACTTTTCTTGCTTTGAAGTCTGCTCTGTCTAAAGTCTAACTTAACTACTCATGCTTTTTTTGATTAGTGTTAGCATGGTATATTTTTCTCTATGCATTTACTTTAATCCAAATGTGTCTTAATATTTAAAGTGGGTTTCTCAATTAAAACATTGAGTTGGGTCTTGCTTTTTGATCCACTCTGACAATCTCTGTTTTATTGGTATATTTTGACCATTGGTGTTCAAAGTGATTACTGATACAATTGGATTAATATCTACCATAATTAGTATTGTTTTCTATCTGTTTCCTCATTCTTTGTTTCTACTTTTCCTTCCACTCTCATTCTGTCTTTTGTGGTTTTAATTGAGCATTTTATATGATTACATTTTTTTCTCCTTTTTTGGCATATCGGCATATCAGTTATACTTTTTTCTTTACTTTTTTAAGTTTTTCTTTTTACTTTTTTAAGTTGTCCTAGAGTTTGCAATATACAATTACAATTAACCCAAGTTCACTGTCAAATAACACTATACTGCTTCACAAGTAGTTTGAGTACCTCATAATAACAAAATAATCCTAATTGCTCCCTTTCATCCCTTGTATTAATTGCTGTCTTTCATTTTACCTATACATAAGTGTGTATAAGCATTCATATACATAAGATGTATACATAAGCATATATAATCAAATACATTGTTGCTATTATTATTTTGAAGAAATCATTATCTGGTAGGTCAGTTAAGAGTAAGAATAAAAGTTTTTATTTTATCTTCTCTTATTTCTTCTTCAATACTTTTCCTTTAAGTAGATCTGAGTTTTTGACCTATATGAAGTGACTTCAAAAAGTTCATGAAAAAATAGAATTTAAAGATAAAATATATTTTTAAATAAACTTTTTGAAGTACTCTCATATTATTTTTTCTCTCTAAATAAGCTTCTTTCAATGATTCTTGCAAGGCAGGTCTACTAGAAACAAATTTTCCCAATTTTTGTTTGTCTAAGAAAGTCTTTATGTCTCCTTCTCTTTTGAAGGATACTTTTGCAGGCTACAGAATTCTAGATTAGTGTTTTTTTTTTTCCTCTCAACACTTTGAATGTTTCACTCCACTCTCTTCTGGCTTGCATGATTTCTGAGAAAAAGTATGATGTAATTCTTATCTTTGTTTCTCTGTAGGTAAGGTGTTTTCCCCCCCTCTAGGTAAAATTCTGTCAGTTTTTTTTTTTTCTTTATCTTTGATTTACTGTAGTTTGAAAATAATATGCCTAGGTATTTATCCTGTTTGGTGTTCTCTGAGCTTACTGGACCTGTGATTTGGTGTCTGCCATTAATTCAGGTAAATTCTCAGTCATTATTGTTTTAAGTATTTTTTCCTTTCTTTCATTTTCTTTTGGTATTCCCATTATGCACATGTATGATCTTTTGTAGTTTGTCCCACACTCCTTGGATATTATGTTTCTGTTTTATTCAATATTTATTTCCTTTGCTTTTCAGTTTTGGAGGTGTCTATACATTTTTAAGCTCAGAAATTCTTTTCTCAGTTGTGTCCAGTCTACTAATAAGTTCATCAAAGACATTTTTCTTTACTATTACAGTGTTTTGATCTCCAGCATTTCTTCTGGTTCTTTTCTTAGGATTTCCATCTGTCTACTTACATTGCTCATCTGCTCTTGCATGCTGTTTACTTTATCTATTAAAGCCTTTAGTATATAAATCATGGTTGTCTTAAGATCCTGATCCAATAATTCCAATATCCCTGCTTTGTTTGATTCTGATGCTTGTTCTGTCTTTTGAAATTGTGGTTTTTGGGTTATTATTATTTTTTGCCTTTTAGTATGCCTTGTAATTTTTTCTGGATAGCCAAACATAATGTACCAGGTAAAAGAAACAGCTGTAAATAGGTCTTTAGTAATGTGGTCATAGTGTGGGGGGTAGGGAAGTGTTCTATAGTCATAAGATTAGGTCTCAGTATTTTAATGAGCTTATGCCTTTGAATTGTAAACTTCACGAATGTTTTTCAATCTTTCTTTTCTCCCTTAGGTAGGACGGAATGACTAGAGTTGCCTGGAGTTGGGTGTTTCCTTCTCCCACATGGAAGGCTAAAGCTGCTTAGAGTTGGGTGTTTTCATTCCCTGAGGTCATTTAGGCTCTGATACTACCCCAGCAGGTCAGGTTCTGGTTATCGTGTTTCTCCTGAGGGTAGGCTTTTCAAAAGAACAGAGTTCTATGATTTATTTCAAACTGGTTCCTTCTCCCCTTCTGGCTCCTTCATCCACAAGCTGGAGGGAATTTTTCTCTGATATTTACTGTGAGAATCTGGCCAAAATCCTGGAGATAAAACTGACAAAAGTGTGGGGGCTCATCATAACCTAGAGTTTTCAACTTTCAGACTTCTTCATACTGAATCTCCAGTCACTTGTCACACAGTTCAGGTTTTTGTACTCAGGCAATGATTCCTGCAATGGTTTCCACTTGTCTCTTTTCAAGTAAGCTGTGGCACTCTGTATTCACCTGTCTGTCTCTCCAATCTTTGGCACAGCATTTTGTCATGTCCTTACCTCTCTTATGGATCTAAAGACAGTTGTTGATTTTTTAGTTTGTTCAGCTTTTATTTTTTACTTGTTTTTAGGACAGAGAGGTGACTTCCAAGCTTCTTATATGTGGAACCAGAAACCATAAGCCTCAGTGGCCATTATTTTTAACTTCCTTAAAAATAAATGTTAAATAATAATACAGGGGTAACTTGATTAGTGGTTAAATATATAAACAGATAAGAATATGTTAAGAGGAAGAAAGGGCCCTATGGATGGAGCTGTTAGAGATAATTTTGTAGAGTTTAAAAGGACTTGAATTGACCTAGGAGGATGGGCAAAATTTAGATAGAGAAGATAGGCTGTTTTCTGTTTAGAAAATCAATATGTGTTGGGCTGGCCCCGTGGCTCACTCGGGAGAGTGTGGCGCTGGTAGCACCGAGGCCGTGGGTTCGGATCCTATATAAGAGTGGCCAGTGGGCTCACTGGCTGAGCATGGTGCAGAGCACACCGCACCAGGGAAAAAAAAAAAAGAAAATCAATATGTGTTTACTAAGTGTTCATTAGTTGTGACTAAAAAGGACAAACCAGTCAAAAAGCAAACACTAAATATGTCAATCATCCTTTGAAGGAAGAATTCAACTTAATTCAGTAAGAGAAGAGAATGTAAGCTATGTCTTACATTTCTTTGTATTTCTCCTTCTCTTCAGTGAGTGAACATTTAAATAACTAAAATACAAACTATTAATGAATGTTTGAGCACCTACTAGTTCATAAATAGGTCACTAATCATTATAAGGCACTACATTCAGTGGGTGTGTATACAAATGGTATATAATATGGTTTCTCACAATATGAGTTTATAGTCTACTGGTAAATAAAATATCTAAGATATCTAACATACCAGATAAAGATCTCCAAAAGTACTGAGCCTTAAAACCTTCAAGTTTTGCCATTTATTTCCATCCAAAAGGACCTTTAGAAGAGATTGGAGAAGAAACATAAAAAAAGGCATTTAATAAAATAAGGGAGTGTGCTGCCTAGCATTCAGTCCTAAAGATATTCCAGGAAATTATGTAATAAAATTCCTTAGCATAATGCATCATATAGAGATATTCTGCAGAATTATTCACAATCCTTTTCCACTTTCACATGGGTAAGGATTAACTATGGCTTAGTCATTTTAGTCAACTGCTATAGCCTAGATTTATGCAATAGACAAAAAGAAAATAAGCTAGAGTATGAGGCATAGAATAAATCCCCACCATAGACTAGTGCAAAAGTTGAAGATATTATATCAGGAAAATGCAGAGTCTATGATTTTAAGGTTAATGAGATGTCCCTGGTGAGCCAACACATTGGGAATTCAAGGGGTCAACCTGTAGGGGCCAAGGCTGGCTAAATCCCCGCTGCAGTTTGGCTCCACGTGGAGCACATATTGACATTCATACCTTGTAGCTTAAGTATTCAGGGAGAAACAGTTCTGGGTTCTGAAGCTGCCTAGGTCTTCTACAGTAGCAGCAGATATTCCAGGAACACCTTGATAAATTATGGCCATTTTAACTGGTCCAATTCAGGGAGATTTGGCTGAGAGAGTTCTAGGGATCCATGAACCCACCCACTCCTATTCCTGCTTGAGAAAAGCTGGTTTAACTTCTATTTTCTCTCCTGGATTTGCCCTCTCTTACATATTTTCCCTCTCCCTCCCCCCAAAAAGATAACTTAGCCTGAAAATGGTGACCGTAGAGGTGGGATGGCATGGAGTAGACTATAGTTAACATAGTATATGCAATTCAGTCAAACATCTTCATTTAGCCATTTAGACACCTGTGAGACAATTTAGGCAATTTACTAAAGGTATCCACACAGACCACTCTCATAGCAGGTGGCATCACCACTTAATGCTGCAGTATAGTTACTCATCAGGTTCTACTGCTTCAGCTGTTCACCAGGTGTTCACTGTCTTTTGTGTTTCTGTCTATACCTTATAGGTTACCTTTGTTACTTTAACTGTTTGAGAGTTAAGCGTTCTACCAATTCTAAAGGGAGGAATACATTGTAACGGTTCAACATGGTAAAGTTTATTCAGGTGAAGAAAATTCTAAGGAAAATTTTAGGAATTCCCTCCCTCTGATGGTAATAGAGGAAACTAGTTCCATTTTCAGCAGAGTCATCATCTTATGGAGACAAACTTTCTCTGCCTTTGTAATAGCTACACTTTCCTTCACCAGACTCAACAGTAATTTTTCTTTTTGTCAACTCCACTACTGAACCTATTGAATCAAGTCCGCTCCCAATTATACCTTAATGATGTATGAATATAGGCTATTATATGTTATAAAGACAGAAATCTCCTAAATTCATTCTTTATCACTATTTCTCAGAGAAAAAATTTGGCATATGATTTTTTAGTTTGTGCACACTTTTTCAAAAGCACCTTCTTTTGGTATGTCAAAGAATGCCTATTTATATTTTGCAAAGTTCAAAGTTTTGGCCTGCATCCACTTCTGCTTCCTTTGTTCTGATGCTCAGGGCTTCTGTACAGACAGACAGATGATTGATATATGATCCACATTCTACATACACCTTTAGAGTATTTTTCTTTTTTTGTTACAGGTAAACACTTATATACATATACATATATGTTGCTGATAGTAGTCTATGCAGTTCATTTTACGATATGCAATGGTTGGTTACCTTTTAAAGCCTAGAGAAAAAAAATTCTTCATATATTAAGGAGAAGGGATGAATCCCAATTGAATTGACAGTTGCTATCCAAATGACCAGATAGTGTAGACTGAGTATGTTCCTACGGGGTGTTTCATGATTATGAAAAAGACATCAAGAAATTATACAGGGCAAGAGTTATTTCTACTTCTCAATGATTCAGGTACACCTAGTTACACCTGTAGCCCAGAAACAACAAACGTGTTTGTATGCAGGTTTTGAGTGGAGCTGGAAAGCCTCTAAGTAACGTGCAAGTGTCAATAATCTCTTGAGTGCTGTGTTTCTTCATGGTCTTGTTAGTCACTCTTTGGAAACGGCCCTCTTAAGTCACCAGTGACCTCCTTCTAATCTAGATAAATTCAGGAGTAATTTTTTTTCAGTCTTCACTCTCCATATTTCAACAGCATTTCTCTCTCTTATGGTTCCTTCTTCCCATATTGTCTATTAAAAGTGGCTGTTCCTATAGGATTATTTCTGTGTATTCTGTTTTTCTCTCTTGCAATTAATTCTAAATAAGGCAAGAATAAATGTATTGCATATTGCACTAGTTATCATTAGGTTGAGATTTTCAATAATAGTTACTTAAACAAGACAGAAGCTTGTTTTTCTCTCTCATATAAAAGTCTCAAGGTAGACAATCTGGAGAAGGTGGAAGCTCTGTTCCATGAACTCAGAGATCTGTGCTCCTTCCAGCTTTCTGCTCACCCTCATGATGCCTATTGTCCTTATATACCCATATTCCAGGCAAAGGGTAGAAAAAGGAAGAAAAAACAAAAAAGGTGCCAAGTATGTATGTACCAGCTGTCTTTTTAAGGAGGTTCTTGGAAGCTGCTTTATGGAAATGTCCATTTCCACTTATATATCATGGCCAGCACTTTGTCACCCAGTGATCCTACTTACCTGCAAAGAAGTCTAGGAAATCTAGGAAATGTCTTTATTTTGTGCCCATATAAAAATTCTATTATTGTGGGAAAGGAAAACAGATATTTGTAAATATATTCTCCTTTATTTTCGTCTAGCAGTTTTAATATTTGCTTTTCATAAGTAAGTGTTTTATCCACCTGGAACTAATTTTGTTTATAGTATTAGGTAAGAATCTAGTTTGACTTTACTTTCTTATAAAGTAATTAATTATTGGAGCACTTTCTATTAATCTTCTCCCAATGATTAGTGACAGTTCTGACAACAAGTTTTTTATTGCACATGGGTCTGTTCCTACGCTCCCTATTCTAGATTTTGTCTGTTTTCTCTCCCTATGCCAGCACTGGGACTTCTTCATTATTAGGTTGAACCATGAGAAATTGCCAATATTTGTTTTTGATATATAAAAATGTCAGTTTTATTTGATTCAAAACTAACACTATAATTTCATAAGCTGTGCTGTAGCCCATCCTGTCCCCCACTTTCCTCATTCATACTTTTCTTCCTAAGGAACATTTGGTTACTATTGGTACTTTGCTCTTGTATATGCATTTTAGAATCAGCTTTCCAAGTTTCAAGAAAGAACACTTTTAGCATTTTAATTTGAATTTTGTTGAATTTATAGATTATTTTGTGGGATGATTGACATCTACTTGACATTGTATCTTCCTATCTGTGAACATGATATGTATTTCCATTTATTTAGCTATTCTTTATTGTTTTTCAATGAAGTTTTGTAATTTTCTCATAAATATCTCCCACATCTTTTGACATTTTTTTTGGTGCACTATTTTAGTCCTATCTTTTTGGAACTGCTATAATTATTTCATATACAGTCATTGTTTATTTATGTTTACCTACATATTTACTAATTACCATTTCTTCTTGAATATCAGACCTACCTTGTGACCTTGTGAGATGAGTTTCTTTTTTTTTTTGGCAGCTGGCCAGAGTGGGGATCTGAACCTTTGACCTTGGTGTTATAAGGCTGCGTTCTAACCAATTGAGCTAAGCAGCCAGCCCCAATTTCCTTCTTCATGGGGTATATTCTTTAAGTCTTCCTTTGGTAAGTGTGTATTAATAGTAAACTTTTTCTCTTTTATTTTTTATCAACAAATGTCTTTATTTCACTGTTGTTGTTAAGTGAAAGTTTAGGTAAGAATATAATTATAGATTGATTATTATTTCTCCAGAACCTGTTGAAAATATTACACTACTGGTGTTTCTGAGATTGCCATTGAGAATCTGAGGACAGTCTGTTACCCATTTGTGTATTTGTTTGTTTTTCTCATTATGGCTGCATTTTAGATTTTCACTTTGCTGTTGGTCTTTTGAAATTTCACTACCTACTATGTACTGAAGTGTGGGTTTCTTTTTATTTACTCTTATTGGTGTTTGTTGTGGTTCCTAAATAAAACATACATGTCTTTCAAGGAGTCCGAAACATTTAAAGTCATTATTTCTTTGAATGTCAACTCTCCTCCATTTCTGTTTTTTCCTTCATTAACTCCAAATAGATCTAAGTATCCTTATTATTCTATTCTCCACATCTCTTATACTTTTTAAGAAAATTATTCAAAGTGTGCTGCATTGTTTTTACTTTCTTAGGATCTTTCTCATGAGTTCTCCAAGTCTCTCTTTAGCTGTGTCTAATCTGTTGTTTAACCAATTCATGAGTTTTGAAGTTCAAAATTTATGTTATTTATATATGAAAGGTCTTTTGTGTTTTTCTTCAAATGTTCCTGGTTAATTCTTGAAGGTACTTTGTTCTATGTTCTTATTTTTAATTCTCTCTTTTCCCCTAAAATATTTAAACATACTTTTAGAATGTTTGTATCTGATTCTTTCACCATCTGAAGACCTTGGGTTGTTTTTCTGCTGACCCCTTTTTTTAGTGCATTGTTTAATTGTGTTTTTGATCATTTTTTATTATATTCTTCCCTTCGGTTGATATTAATTTATGGAGATCCTGAGGAATCTAGGTTAAGAAAATGTTTCTCTAGACAGGATGTGTGTTTCCTTCTGCCAGGTATCCTGGGCCACTAACAGCCTGGAAACCCTTAAAAATTAATTTTGCCTACAGTCTACTAGAATGCAAAGATAACAAAAGTCCAAGTCCCAACCCATGTGAGGGCAGGCTTGTCATTATGAATTTCCAGGGAGACTCATCCTTCCTTTCTACAAAGGCCTAAGGCAAGTTGGTTCCTCTGTCACTCTCTTTCCCAGTGGACAAAGTGTTTTCTGGCTTACGTTTTTATTGAGGGAATACCCCTTCGCATAACACAACTTTCAGCAGGAGTCTCAAGTTTGATCAAGTTTCACTTAGTACCTTGGGGTCTTTTCCACCTTCCCTGGTCATAACCATTAAAATGTGAGCATCTAGAGTCCTGTTGACAGTCTGTCAATCCCAGGGCAGTCTGTGACTTTAGCTCTTGCTTACACTCAGTTTCAGGCATTTTTTTTTTTCACTTATGATTTTTTTCTTTTATTGCTCATCTATGCATTTTAAAGTTTATTGGTTTTATTTTACCCAGAATTTTATAGGGCTTATAGTAGAATTTTTTTTTTCCAGACTATGTAGCCCATAAGATTTCTCAAAACTGAACTTGTTACTATTTATTATTTTGGAATGTTATCCATTCTAACGATTATAATCATCAATTCTGTGCGAATGACAGTGAATCCCAAATCTTTACCTTTAGACCTAAACTCTCATCTGCATTCTATTCCCCACAGGCATTTGGAAACATGAATAAGCAACTTGAATATTTCATCAGCTGTTAAAGCTCAAAGTATCCAGAGTAGAATTTATTTTTTTCTCGCAAATTGATTCTCCTATCAAACTTTGCTATTTTCTTCTTATGACATCTCAACATTATTACTAGTTTTTAGCATGTAAACCTTGAAAATTCTTGGAAATGATTATTGAACTTTTATATCCTTTATGCAATATTTTACTAACGTCTCTCTTTGCCTCAATATCTATATCATAAATGATTACTCCTGATCCCTATCCAGAATACAAGGTCCTAACTATCTCACTTATGATTAATTTGATATAATTTCAGTGCAACTAGTGTATGTTGATCATCTGCTTTGTGAAAGGTAACATGCAAAACTGCTACAGGTTATATAAAAAATATGTACTACTTGGTCCTTTCCTTAAGATTCTTGGTTTTATAAGACTAATAAAAACATAAATACCTATGTTAATATTTAATTATGGAGTAAACAATCAATTGCTTAAATGTCTGGGTCAGGTAATAAATGTATGGGTGGGGACAAGAAAGGAGAGATTTCAGTGTTTGCTGGAGTTAGGGAATGAAGCTAAAAACAATACACAGGAAAGCAGACCTGAGAGAGAAATGGGTTTCGGATGACATCATTTCGGTTCTTAGATGGATCCACACTTGAATGTAGTCTAACTAAATAAATGAAAAAAATTTCCCTCCTCCCTTCCTTTATTTTTCTTTAGTTTCTTCTTGCTAACTTCTTTTTCACCTTTTTAAAACAAATGTATTATTTTACTCTAGCCATATTTCATTCCCTTTTAGGGGTCTAGTTCGCTTTTAATTTCTGTAAGCAAAGGAATCCCATTTCTCCACCCCCAGTGAGCTTTTGATATTGTAGTGGCCCAAGATGCCCCCTCCTCTTGACCTCTATAAATGCTATCAGTTCCTCAAGACTCACTGTCCCCTTGAAGCCTGCCTGACTCCTCTTATTGTTTTCTTCCTAATTTTGATATCTATTACATTTATTTTCTATTTTTAAAACAAAATAATAAAACATCATGAAGCTAAGCATTAACAATTTTTTATCTCTCTTAATTTCTGTCTTTAATGAACCTTTAATATAGGAAAGCAAATATTTTGTAGTCATTGTTCTTTCCTTCCAGTGATAAACATAGGTCCTGAGTAATCATTAGTATTTAATACATGTTTTTTAGACTGAATTTTGTGGAGCTAGGACTGTTACCTGAGAAATGAGAAAAAAATGTGTTTATTCCTTTTATAGCTGCCACCAATTGCAGTGAAATCTTTGATTCGACATGCACATTCAGAAGACAATTTCTCTGTGGCTTTGTGGGTGGCTAGGAACTTTTCTTCAAATATAAATATTCTTGCATCATAGATATGCTTGAAAATTAAGCATCAAACAAAGAATCTAATTATTGGCTGGAAACATGAATCATAAAAAGTTATTGTTTATACTCAGTTCCAGAAAATTTGTTCTATTATGTGATTCATTAATTTGCTGACTTTGAGCCTCTGATTCTAATTTACCACTAATAATACTGAGCTTAAAAAAATCCTGAATGTGTGGTTGTATTTGCTTTACTCTATGAACTATAAAGAAATTCTGCTCTGAATCTGGAGAAACACATGCTAAGATTGCTCACAATTAGAGATTCTGTTACAGATGGTACTACTTATCTGTGACTGGGGGGCTTTATTTATCATGCTTATTCTTTTTACCTTTAGTGAGTACCCAATATAGTTCCTTGAACATGTTAGGTGCTCAATAAATAAATTTTGAATAAATGAACAAAATAATGTGTTTATAGTAAGGTTAATACAGGACCAACACTATGTCTATATAATCTGGACCTTGTACAGTGTCCCATTTTCACAACCATATTGATATATGGTCACTCAAGTAAGTTGGCATTCCTATCTCAAAGGATTTATTTGTTATTCAGTAAGGTAATGTGCTAATGTAGATAGAGAAGAGGGCAGGTGTCAAGATCATGGGAACTGCAAACAGGTGTTTTACAATACACCTCACTTTTTAATTTCAAAATCATGTAATTTCATGAGAGGTTCTCACTGCATTACAAAGTTTGTCAATAAGCAGAATGACGGCCTGAGTGGTCAGAATATCTAGCTTCTTGTTATAGCTCTGCTGTTAACCACCTGTATGACCTTCAGTAGTATCACATCACCTGCTGGTTCAATTTTCTTATTTAAAATAAAAAGTCTAAGTTAATTTTGTTAAGGTCCCTTCCAGCTCTAATACTCTATATTTGATATTTACCCCATGTATGCCATATGTTCCAAACTCACTAGTCCCCAATTAGAGACACTAGCCATCTCTGCTGCTACTCAGACTTAGTAGATAGTTTTCATGCAGGGATGCAAGTCCAGTGTGATCAGATCTTCATATCTTATTTTTAAAGCCAGAAATCTGGATTGTGATGTGAATTTCAAACAAAATATTAAAACTTTAAATGTTAACTATAAAGTCAAATAGCTTTAAAACACTGTTCGATCCAAACAAAACACAACAGTGAGTTGGTCTTGGCCCATGAGTTGTCAGTTTATGCTTTAAGGATTTTTTTCTACTATTACCAGTTTCAACTACTGCTTCTTTTGGTCAGTGAACAACAGTTGCTGCACATTATTTCTGTGCTGCCTCCATAAAGGATGGATGAAGTCCAGTAGAGTTAAATCACAATACTCGTTATGAGTAGGTTTAAGGTTCCAGGATGACATTTTAGTTATGACATGAGAAATAACTACATTTATGGTCAAATTTGACTTCAGATTTCCAAAATATTATATGGCTAAATTATTTTATATAGGTTGTAATCATAGAACTATCACTTTATTTAGGAGAAGGAAAAGGATATCTAGAAAGGGCTTCAGAAGTATGACAGCCAGAAATTCAGTAGAAACCTTGAGACATATTTCCCATTTTTAATCAAAGAGAGAAGACATAAAGTAGACTCAGAGAGGGAGGAGTGGTGTTTCGTATCTAACCCAATTATATTCCTGTACAAGTCTTGTGCCTGGTGAGGTCATCTCAATTTAATTAAAATTTAATTGAATCAGAATGGTGTGGCAGAAAATCACATGGACATTGGAGTCAGACTTGGGTGTAAATCCAATTTCAGTCACTAACTGGATGACCTTAAAGTTATTAATATTGTCTGTGCCTCAGATACCTCTTGTACAAAGAGGGGTAATATTACTTACCTCTGAGGTTTCTTGTGAGGAATAGAAATAACACATGTACTGATATGGAGTGTGTAATAAATGATAGCCAAACTTAAACTAAAGTTAATATACTTCTTTTTTGGAGCCCCTGCTATGTGAAAGTTTCTGTTCATATCCCATAGAGGAAATAAACATAGCATGATTGCTGCTTTCAAAGATTGAATGCTCTAATTGGGAAAATAATATATAACCATACATGAATACTCATTCATGTCAGACTCTAACGTATGTTAACAAACAGAGCATGAGAACACACACAAGAGTTTTGGATTGCTTCCATCATGAATACTTTTGTTATACTCCTAGTTAAAAATCACTTGAGTCATGGTTATTTTAGTAGACAGAGGCAGTATGAAAAGAGATGGTAGGAAAAATGTTCCAGGAGAAGGAAACAGCATGAAAAAATGCACATTTCCTGGAAAGCATAAGACATAGAGTGAGAAAGTGATGGAAAATGATGGAATAGGTAAGAGAAAAGATTGGAAAGAAAGCTTTTGGAAAGATGGTGGCATTAGCAGAGGTATACAACTCCCCTATCACCAGGTTCCATTGGAAATGGCCAAGGTCATGCAAAATGTGAGAAAACTGGAAATAGTGAAAACCACCTTTTAGAAACATCAAGAATTTTAGCTAGAAAATCTTCAAAAAAAGGGCAGGTTAAATAAAGCATTGAAGAGAGACCTAAAACTTCTCTGCCTATAAAGAGCAGGTGCTCAATGCTGGTAAGAGTAGAGATTAGAGGAGACCATGGCAGAGCATGTGATGGAACTCTAATTCAGAGAAATGGCAGGCCTGGGTGAGAAGTCACTAGAAGCAAAAATCAGATCAAAAGTTTTCATTCTAAAGGAAGGAAGGAAGTCCTATCTCCTTTTGCTTCTACTCTTCTAGCAAAGTCAAGGTATGATTGACTCTCTTCATATGTGAAAACATATAAATATGAACATAGCACCAAATACATAAAAAAGATACTGTAACTCAAAAGAGTAAGACTAACTTTTCTTGGGTGGAAGAAGAAAATTTCAGAAATATTATCATTCCTATTATTAGCGTGATTCAAGAAGTTGTCATAGCCATGAAAATTGGGCAAACAGTTGTGCAAAAGGAATGATCTGTACTCAGGAAACATGTCACAGTAATTTTTAAAAAATGCTTAATTAAAAGGAGGCAGTAAAAAATTGATTGAATACTCTGAAAACTGAATGATGATCTTTGAAACTTTGAAAATTCCTCCAAGAGCCTACGGGATAAAATAAATGAAATTCTTGAGAGGAAAAGAGAAAATTGAACACAGATTTAGGACAAAATCTACACATAAGATGAAAATTTGTGAGGCACAAAGTGGCAGAACAGAAAGAATAAGAAAAGAAGTCAAGGAAGAAATTGTTCTGAGCTCAAAAAAGGCCCACGTCTTTGACTGAGAGGAATTACCAATTATGCAGATAAAATTTAATGGAAATATACCAACACCAAGTTATAGCCTGCTGAAATTGTACAAATCAAGGATGAAATACACTAAAAAGCACACTAGCTATTTGAAACAGGTAGGGTATAAAATAACTAAAATGGGACTGGTGTCATACTTCTCCAAGGTACTAAAGCTAGTAAAGATGGAGACCGAGCAAAAGTGTTTAGGATTTTAAAAGATTGTTACACAAGAATTATATAGGCAGTGAAGCTGTCAAATATATGTTTGTGTAAGGAAAAGATATTTCAGGTTTTCAGGAGCTAGGAGAGAATGTAATGAGCACACTATATCTGGGAAAAAGAAATTACTGAACTTGCATTCTAGGAAGACAATTGAGAGATAAAACAAAATCCCAAATCAAAAATAAGAAAATGATAGTTTAAAAAAAAGATTTGGTGTTAAGCAATAAGCTATTTGAATATAAATAATTATTTCTTGGGTGATGAAACATTTTGCATATAAAAATAATATTTAAAATAAAAGATACATGATAAAAAAAGTAATAATAATTTGGTCTAAAAACTCAACTCAGATTATATATCAACAAAAACTTGGAAATTGTGGAGGAAATGAAAGAGTAGTACAGTAAAATCATGTCATATCATACACTGTGAGATTAAATGGATATTTTTATTCTTGATAGTAAGAACTGGAGAAACCAGGTTTTAATACATTTTTAAAATAGAAATTAATTAGTTTATCATTTCTAGAAAGAAAACATGATATAAGCCTTACATATAATGAGAGAAGAGAGAAAAGATAACCTCAGATGAATGTTGTGATACAGTAATTAAATAAAATAAGTAGTAACAATATATATTAAAATGTCAACAATGAGGAACACACACAAGGTCCTAGGCAGGAGTTGTGGGCAGCCCCCACTCCCTGGCATAAGGCAGGAGCATGCACAGGGTCTTAGGCAGGAGCCTTGGGAACTCTCCAACATGGGATCCTAGGCCGGAGCCTTGGAAACCCCCAACACGAGATCCTAGGCAGGAGCCATGGGCAGCCCCCACTGCCCAGCAGAAGGCAGGAGCATGTATAGGGTCCTAGGCAGGAGCAGAGGGCAGTGTCCCCCACCTCACAGAAGGCAGGAGCATGATGAAACACCACGTTCAGATGGGTGGTCCACCACAGCCACTGCCACAGCCATGGCCACTGCAAAAGTGGCTCTCCACCACTGTAGCAGCCAAAGCCACCATGCAGGCAGCCTGCCACCCATTCAACTGCATTGACACAAGGAAAGTCACCAGTGGAGGCCAGAAAAAGAAGAGGAAGTCTGGCTCTTCAAAGCCCACTCCAGAGTAGTAGAAGAAGCAACTGTTCTACCGGATGATCAGACATCAACTTATAGATACTAGAAATATAAAAATCTAAGAAAATATGACACCAAAAGAATATAGCAATTCTCAAATAGCAGTCCCTATAGAGCAGGAAACCCTTGAAATAACTAAAAAGGAATTCAGAGCAACAATTTTAAGGAAACTCAATGAGATATGAGAAGACTAAGACTACATAATGAAAAAAAAATACAGGATAAGAAGGAGGAAGCTTACAAAGAGATCAATACCTTAAAAAAGAATGTGACAGAACTCATAAAACTGACAGACTCATTCAACAAAATAAAAATCACAACTGAGACTTTAAGCAGCAAGCTAGAATAAGCAGATGAAATAATTTCTGATTATGAACATAGTCTTTTTGAAATAACCCAGGCAGACCAAAAAAAGCAAAAAGAATTTTTAAAAAATGAAAAAAATCTAAGAGAGTTAGCAGACAACCATAAGCACACAATCATTCAAATCATGGGTCTTCCAGAGGGGAGGAGAAAGAAAAATACATTGAAAACATATTCAATGAAATAATAATGGAAAACTTCCCAGATATAGGGAGGGATACAGACATTAAGAACCAGGAGGCTCAAAGATCCCAAAACTAATTAAATCCAAGAAGGTCTTCTCCAAGACACATTATAGTCAAATTGGCAAAGCTCAACAACCAGGACAATCCTAAAAGCAGCAGGAGAAAAGTGTCAAGGCACCTGTAAGGGAGCCACTATCAAACTGACAGCAGAATTCTCAACAGAAACTCTACAGGCCAGAAGAAAATAGGATGATATGTTCAAAATTCTAAAAAAACAAAAAACAAAAAAAACCAACCCTGTCATCTAAAAATACTATACCCAGCAAAGCCTTCCTTTTGTCTGTATTTTCCAGACAGACAAAAACTGCATGAGTTAACGACCACATGGCCAACCCTGCAAGAAATCCTCAAAGAAGTCCTGTATCTGGAATCCAGAAAACAATAATCACTACCAGGAATATGCAAGAAAGAACAAAACCCACTGGCAGTACAAAAATGCAAAAGAGAAAGAGAAAGAAACTAAATCTTATCACCTCAAAAAACCAACAAACATCAAAGACACACAGTAAAAGGGGAAGAAAGGAAACAAAGATATTTAAAACATCCAAATGAAAATTGATGCAATGACAGGAGTAATTCAATACCTTTCAATAACTACCCTAAATGTAAATAGATTAAACTCCCCACTCAAAAGACACAGACTGACTGATTGGTTTAAAAAGCTAGACCCAACTATATGCTGTCTTCAAGAGACTCACCTCATCTGTAAAGACATACACAAACTAAAACTGAAGGGATAGAAAGAGATATACAATGTGAATGAAAACCAAAAATGAGGCAGAGTAGCTATTATTCTATTGAATAAAGTAGACTTTGAACCAAAACCCACAAAAAGAGACAAAGAAGGCCACTATATAATGATAAAGGGATCTATCCAGCAAGAAGACATAACAATAATAAATATATATGTACCTAACATTGGAACACCCAGATATATAAAGCAAACACTATTAGGCCTAAAGAAAGAGATAGACTCCAATGCAATAATAGCAGGGGACCAGAACACCCATCTCTTGGCTCTAGTCAGATCATCTAAGCAACAAATCAACAGAGAAAAAAAGGATTTAAACTACACTTAAGACCAAAGGGACCTGGCAGATATCTACAGAACATTGCATCCAACAACTACAGACTATACACTCTTTTCATCAACACATGGAACATTCTCCTGGATAGACCATATGTTAGCTTACATATCATATTTCAACAAATTTTAAAAATTGAAACCATTTCACATATCTTTTCAGACCGCAGCAGATTAAAACTACAAATCAGTAACAAGTGAAACTCAGGAAACTATACAAATGGAAATTAAACAACATGCTCCTGAACCACCTATGGGTCCAAGAAGAAATTAAATAGGAAATCAAAAAATTTCTTGATACTAGAAAAAATGAAGACACATCATACTACAGCCTGTGGGTACTGCAAAAACAGTACTGAGGGAAGATTATTGTGATACATGCTTACATCAAAAGAACAGACAGGTTTAAAATAAACAACCTAATGCTACATCTCAAAGAACTAGAAAAGCAAGAACAATGCAACCTCAAAATTAGTAGATGGAAAGATATAATTAACAGCAGAACAGAATTAAATGAATTACAGACCCCAAAAATGATACAAAAGATCAATGAAACAAAAAGTTTTTTGTGAGAAGACAAACAAAATGGAAAAGTCATTAGCTAGGCTAACTAAAAGAAGAAGAGAGATGACCCAAATAACAAAAATCAGAAATGAAAAAGGAGATATTACAACCAATACCACAGAAATACAAAGAATCATTAGAGACTATTCAAATAACTATACACCAACAAATTTGAGAACCTTGAGGAAATGAATAATTTTTGGAGTCATACAAACTACTGAGACTGAAACTAGAAGAAATAGAAAACCTGAACAGACCAATAACAAGCAATGAGATTGAAGCAGTAATCTGCAGTTTCCCAACAAAGAAAAGCCCAGGACTGGATGAATTTACTGCTGAGTTCTACCAAATCTTTCAATAGGAATTAATACTAATTCTCTTCAAACTATTCCAAAAAACCAAAACAGAGGCCATTCTTCTAAACTCTTTCTATGGGACCAATATCACCCTGATACCAAAGCCACACAAAGATACTACAAAAAAAGAAAAACTACATGCCAATGTCCCTGATGAACATAGGCACAAAAATCCTTAACAAAATATTAGCAATCAGAATACAGCAATGCATCCCATAAAATTATACATCATGATCAAGTGGGATTCATCCCAGGGATACAAAGGTGGTTCAACATAAGCAAGTCAATAAATGTGATACACCACATCAACAAAACCAAGGACAAAAACCATATGATTATCTCAATAGATACAGAAAAATCATTTGATGAAATTCAACATCTCTTCATGGTAAAGACTCTCAGCAAATTAGGTATAGAAGGAAAGTATATCTCAAAGCAATAAAAGTCACATATAGCAATCCCACCACAGATATCATCCTGAATGGGAAGAAGGCAAGGTTGCACACTATCACCACTCCTATTTTACAAAGTATTGGAAGTACTAGCCAGAGCAATCAAGCAAGAGAAAGAAAGAGCATCCAGATTGAAAAAGATGAAGTCAAACTGTCCCTGTTTGCAGATGACATGATTGTATATATAGAAAAACCTAAAGATTCTACCAAAAAACTCTGAGATGTGATAAACTTTACTGATTTCAGTATAGTTGCAGGATACAAAACCAACATGCAAAAATCAGTAACTTTTTTATATTCTAATAATGAACTAGCAGAAAAAGAAATCAAGAAAGCTAGGCCATTTACAATAGTCATCAAAAAAAGTAAAATACTTACGAATCAATTTAACCAAGGAGATGAAAGATTGCTGCAATGAGAACTACAAATCACTCCTGAAGGAAATTAAAGAAGGCACAAAAAGATGGAAAGACATTCCATGTTCTTGGATTAGAAGAATCAACATTGTGAAAAAGTCCATACTACCTAAAGCGATCTACAGATTCAATGCAATCCCCATCAGAATACCAATAAGATTCTTCACAGAAAAAGAAGAAAAACAATCCTAACATTCATGTGGAACAACAAAAGACTCTGAATGGCCAAAGCAATCCTGAACAAAAAAAAAAAAGCAGAGCCATTACACTACCTGACTTTAAATTATACTACAAAGCTATAGTAACCAAAACAGCGTGGTGCTGGCATAAAAACAGACACTCGGACCAATGGAACAGAATTGAGAATCCGGAAATCAACCTACATACTTACAGTCAACTGATATTTGACAAGGGAAACGGGAGCATACATTGGGGAAAGGAATGCCTCTTCAATAAATGGTGCTAGGAAAACTGGACATCCATATGTAGAAGAATGAAACTAGGCCTGTACCATCTTTCCATATACCAAGATGGATTAAAGAATTATATATAAGACCTGAAACTATACAACTCCTACTAAAAGAAAACATAGGGGAAACACTTCAGGAAGTAGGACTTGGCAAAGACTTTATGAGCAAGACCCCAAGAGCACAGGCAACAAAAGAAAAAATAAACAAACGGGATTATATCATACTAAAAGCTTCTGCACAGCAAAAGAAACAGTTAACTGAGTAAAAAGACAACCTACAGAATGGGAGAAAATATTTGCAAATTATGCATCCAACAAGGGATTAATATCTAGAATATACAAGGAACTCAAGCAACTTAATAGTAAAAAAAAAAAAAAGTAACCTGATTAGAAAGTGAGCAAAGGAGCTGAATAGGCAATTAAAAGGAAGATATACAAATGGCCAACAGGCACATGAAAAAATTCTGAATATCACTAAGCATCAGGGAAATGCACATCAAAACCACAGTGAGATTTCACCTCACTCCAGTTAGACTGGCTATTATCAAAAAGAGAATAACAAATGATAGTGAGGATGTGGAGAAAAAAGAAACTTCTATACTGTCAGTGGGACTATAAATTAATGCAGCCATTATGGAAAACAGTATGGAGTTTCCTCAAACAACTGTAGATAGAACTGCCATATGATCCAGCAATTCCGCTGTTGAGTGTACACCCAAAGGAATGGAAATCATCATGTCAGAGGAATACCTGAGCTCCCATGTTTATTGCAACTCTATTTACTATAGCTATGAATTGGAACTAGCTGAAATGTCCATCGATGGACTACTGGAAAAGGAAAATGTAGTATATATTCCCAATGAAATATACTCTGCCATAAAAAGGAATGAAATTCTGCCATCTGGAGCAACATGAATGAACTTAGAGAAGATTATGTGAAATGAAATAAGGCAGGTCTGGAAAGAGAAATATCATGTGTCCTCATGCATAAGTAGGAGCTGAAAACAAAACAGCAAGAACAACAAAAAGAAACACACAACAATCACAATAATTCCTTGAACTTTCAGGAAGAGAGCCTGGAACTGAGGCCACCAGAGGTGGGAAAGGGGGAGGGTGTAGAGTGCTAGGGAGAAATTGGTAAAGGGCCACAAAAATTGTTTATGTTATATTATGATAAAATTTAAAAAACATTAAAAAAATCAATAAAAACAGCTAAATACATTTTAATCCCCATAAGAAAAAATAAGTCAACAATGGCTAGTTCTATGTTATCTAAGTATAAAGTAAGTTTACTTGCTTACTTATTTATGCTGGTTGACATCCTGCATACTTTTTGCAATAAACACAGATTAATTACATAACAGGAGCAGATAATTTATATTTTTGAGTCAGTACAGCAAATGATATTAAACAAGTAAAAATTATATTTAAGTATGGAAAATGCTACTGATCTATAATCGCATGAAAGAACCCAGGATGTTTCCACTTTTGTAAATAAGGACATATGTAGATAGACTAAAATGTCTTTGAATAGTGAAATGATGGTTTAGATTTATCTCATTTTTAAAATTTTTCTGCACAAAATTTCTACAATCACTGGGATTATTTAGAAAATAAAAACAACAAAAAGACAAGAAACAAATTCCACGGAGAGTGCTTGGCTTGTGCTGCAGTTGTGAAGGACATGAATATCACGTTAAGGGGTTTAGATGCATCCTTTAGTCAATGGGGAGCCATTGAAGCTTTTTAAGACAGAAAGTGTTGTGAACAGATTTGTATTTTGAGAAGATTAAGACAAAAATATTGTTATTGTTTAGGTTGGATTCTAGTGGAAAATTGACTGGAATTTATTGTAATGGTCTAGACAGGAAGAAATAAGGGCCAGAACTACATCTCAGCAGCAGGCATAGGAAAGAGGAGAGGCATTTGATGTAATAATGAAGAACAATCAAGGATACTTGGTGACAGTATGCAATGTCAGAGAGTACAGGAGAGAGAAGCCAAAGAAATAGGGAAACAAAGTTATTGGGATAAATTGCTACTTTTAGCAGGGATCAGATAGTAAAGGGAAGCAGGAAGAGGAAAAGGTTTAGGAAAAAGGAGGATGAATATGATTTTAAATATATTAGGTTTCTGATGCTAAAGAGATATCATATCTGTGGAGTTCTCATGGGATAATGGCTGCAAAGCCAAACCTTATGCTTTACCTAGACTCCACCTAGAAAATCCTGTCTTGGACATGTAATGATCCCATTGAATGATCCTTCCCTTTCTTGACGCACATAGGCAGAAAAAAACGGAGCCTCTCCAGTCCCCCATGGCCAATGACCCACACAGCACCCACTTCCTTCTCCTAAGAGGTTGGAAGAGTAGCTCTAGCCCCAATGCCAAAGACCCCACCTAGATAAAAGAGTCCTTACATGATTTCTGACATTCCCACCCAGCACTGCTCTTAGACCCTAGCAGCTAGGGTCCCTGCACTGGGCTCAGCATTTCAGAGGAATGGCCTCTCCTACAGGGGGTGAGGTGTATGCAGGGAACAGGGAGGTGTTCTTCGACCCCAGACCTACCTGCACTTCTACACTGCTCTGAGAGACTGAGATGCTAAAGCCACTTCTCAGGGCTTGTTCAGCCCTCTTTCCCAATCTGTTCTCCTGAGAGTGAGCCATGGTGTTGCTGTGTTTCTCTTGACCCAGAGGTTGGCCCAGAGGTGATTGTTTTGGAGAAGGAATATGGGTTGAGGTAGGTTTTGGTGTCCATGCTCTGTACCTAAGGCTCTTTGTGATGAACATTGGAGGCAAGTGTGGGAAAACAAGATGGGTGGGCCTCTGTATGGGGCCTTCATGTACACACTTGCATGAATCCTGAAATCCATAGGGGCTGCTCAACCCTGCAGAGGGCAAGCAGAGGCAATGAGCAGGGCAATTCAAAGGGACTTGAAAACTAGGATTATTTTAATATTTTGGTTACTGGTGCTAATATGCTGGGCATACTGGCTGGTAAGGGGAAAATTAATCACAGATTTTTAACAAGGCTTTCTCCCAAACCACAATTAAAAGTCCACTGAAGGAATCTTCCTATCCCTTTGTGACTCACAGTGGACTGAAATCACCATTTCCTTTAGCAGCCTGCTCAAAGGAAAGGGAGGAGATGTATCACACTTGGGTCTACTCTAGTTTTCTGGTTTATTGGCGTGGTTTCTAAATAAAGAAGGCCATTGCCCTCATGCTCGTCCTGAAACCATGCCTCTTGCCACGTCCTCAGCATCACTCATAAGCCCAGAGCAGATCTCATAGGGTAGGCTTACCCACTTAAGTGACTTTGGTACCTCTGCTTCTACATGGAGCCCCACTGCCCTCTTTTATTATGTGGCCCTGCATTTAATGGCCATAGCTGATTGGATCAGAGGGGAGGCACTGAGCCAATGCTCCCAGGTGCTGGGAAGTAGTGATATTATAATGCCATGTTGGCAACCGAAGGAGGCCAATCAAGATAAAGAAGAGACAAAGAGAGGTCAAGATGCAGATGGCCATGGTGCACAAGAGAAACAAATGTTGCTCCACTCCTGAACTTCCCAGTTCCAGTTTGTTTCCTTGTGGGGACCTTCTCTTTTTTTCTTTCCTCAGCTACCTGTGAAATTGCCTGTGCAATTCTATAGTACAAGCAAATAATCACAAAGACAATTATTCCTGAGAAAACATTGAATCCTTAAGATTCAATGACTGAGTCTACTGGATTTGGATCCTTTTGACCTTTCATCTGTCATATAAAGATGCTGGGGCACAAGAGCTTGTCAAGGTCACTCAGATAACATATGGCATTTTGGGGTGAAGAATCTTAGCTTGATCTTTTTCCTTTGGCAGTCCTCATACTAAGCTCTGATCTACAACTTAATGCCTACCTCATACATACTGATAACCTAAGCGGGATCAACAACTTATCAAAAATATCCACAAGTCCCTTCGTACAATCCAATTTTTAAGTTCACTAACTTTTCCTTTCCTTTACAGCCAGTCCTCCTTCCTAGCTTAGTCTAAATGCTACGCTGAATTAAAAGGGCAGTGAATAGCAATTCTGTATGTACCTCTCTCATCCTTCTGATTACACATCACTAGAATAGTGTTACTGACTCTGATAGAAACCACTCCCTGGGAAGATAAGATAATAAACTTAACTTCATACTCAACCCAATCATTTGGCAAAGCTATTAAAACTTTTGAACAGTATATCAGAGCTCTCCCACTGACCTCAGATCTCAAAACTCAGTTGATCCTCGCTGTGGGCAGAGTCACAGGTGATGAGAGGCATGAAACCATCACCTTTATCTAGAGCCTGTTCCTCTGTTGCTCTGATGTCTGGGGACCTTTGGGCTGTGCTATCTAGATTGCCCAGTAGAAATTCTCTGCATAGCGGTCATGGAATATACATAGTCCTCTGTGGAATTACACTTAGCACAGCACATGGTTGGCAGGCTTTCTCCAACCTTCATCCCAGATAATTTTGGCTCATGTCCCCAGATGTTGCATTGTATTTAATCCCTCATAGCAAATATGTAGGTAAAAGGGAAAAGGATTCAAGTTATAGCTGTAAATTTTATAGAGCATTTCAGTTTGTAAAATCCTTTCACACATATAACCTTGCTTACCCTCAGAAATCTCTATGAGGTAGATACTATTATCTCCATTTTACGGGTATGCACATGAGACTCAGAAAAGATAATGAATTTGATAAATGACAGAACTAGAACTTGATCTCCAAGTCAAATATTTTTGGCTGCCATTCATTCCTTCATTCATTCAATCAACAAATATTTCTTGAGTACCTACATGGATTAGACACTATGCTGGGAACCAGGCACAAGGAGTGAAATTCTCTTTCCATTGTGAGAGACCAGAAAAGACTTCCCAGTAGGAGTGGTGTCCAGCTGGGAAGGGAAGAAGGCGTAAATGTTACTCAGGCAAAGTGGGAGGTCTGGAAGCATTCCAGGCAGACCAAATTTTTATCTCAAAACTATTCCAGTGGATTTGAAAAATAGAAATTAGGCAAGGAAGCTAAGAATTAAAGTTCCACAATTGTGCAATCTCATATTTAAAAGTTGAAGGTATGCATCAATTAGATTTCTCTTTTTCTTTATTGAATGCCATATTGAACGTCATATTGAATGTCTTGTCACTACCTTCTCAAGACCAAAGAAAGTTTTATATTTTTCAAAATGGCCTGTAGTTGGTTTTCACTAACTTAATGATAATAGTTTGGCAATCTGGTTTGTTTTCACCATCTCAATAATAATTGAATACAGTGTTTTGACTATGTCACCTTCACAAGAGCACGGAGGCTGCCTCCTCTTTCGAGGCCACCCATTATGAAGGCTGGAACCTACTTTTTCAAATGCCAAGTGGTATGGGTTGCTCATGCTGCAGCCCTTAGAAAGAGGGATGCCAGCTGCTGGAGTAAGGATGCTTCCTGGGTATCGCACGGGCTGTTAATGCAGAAGGGAAACAACAGCTATGCAAAGTCCTGTCTTCTTTTACTACACACAGGACATCTCTCTACATGTCAGAGGATGAACAAAGCCACAGGGAGGACCAAAAAGAAAGCCTGGTTTGTATGTGTTCGAAGGTTGACTTTGTCAGCTCCCAGGTTGGCAGTTGTCAGAAAATAGAAAAGGATATAATCCTTGCTAAATCATACATCTTGGAGCATAGTTGCATCATCTTCCTAATAAATCATATATTCTACTGGCTTTGAGGAGAGTCCATAGTCTAATAACAATGCAATGTAGTAAATATTGCATTGGGAAGCAGGAGTGTATTCCCTAGGGTGAAGCAAGGAGATAGTTTACAAGAGAATCTTGAGAGCAGCACTAGAAAGAAAGAGAGCAGGGAACAATGCAAGAAAATGGGAGACAAAGCTGGCCTAGATTGAATTACATGTAACACAGACAAGCAGAGAAACCCAGGGCCCTTACGTAGGCAGGATAGTCAAGGACATAGGTAATGCTCTGTGTCTGATTATCACCGAGATAGTTATTTCTAGGTGAATTCATTGGAAGTAGCTAGGTTGGTAATTCATGAGGTGAAATCTCATTCCAAGCTCCATATTTATGGGCTATTTGAAGAATAAGGGGTGTGGGAAGATTCCTGCTGCTGAATGAATGATGGAGAAGGCTGTATATCAGGATAAATGAATACATTTATAAATAGACTAAGAAATGAGAAAATATTTTAGTGGGACAATTTCAACATTATTACTAAAACTAAAAAGACTCAATTTTTACTTGGAAGGAGTCCACAGCTTAGTAGGGGGAGACATGTAAATTAAGGTACACTATGGTATGATTCAGAGTGCTCTAGTAGACACTGGAGTGCTGAGACATACAAAAGGGAGCAACTGTCTCCACCTGGGAGAGTTAGGGAAAGCTTCCCGGGAGAAGAGATGTCTGATCTGGGTCTTGATGGATGCCCCAAAGTTTGCCAAGATGAAGAAGGTGGAAGCATATTCCAGGTGAAAGGAATTACTTGTTCTTCCACTGACTCCCATTAAAATCAAATATGTTAGCTAAGAAAACTCACCCTTGTCATTTTCAAGGGTAAATTGACATATTAAAAATAAGAGTCCTGAGGATAGAGAACGGTGTGATTCAATAGAAATATACTGTGAGCCACAAATGTAATCTTAAAATTTATAGTAACCACATTTTTTAAAAGAAGTAAAAAGAAACAGTTTAAGTTAATTTTAATAATATATCTTATTTAATTTAATATATCCAAAATATTTTCATTTGAACATGTAATCAATATAAAAATATTTTAGTGTGATATTTTACATTCTTCGTTTGCACTAAATCTTTGAAACCTGTTATGCATTTTACATTTACAGCATGTTCCAATTGAGGCTAGCAACATTTCCAGGGCTCAACAGACACATGGCTGTTAACAGACATGTGGCTAGTGGCTAGCACATTCTCTACCACAGCTTAGAAAACAGCTTGTTAATTTTGGGTAGTGGGAAGAGAGAGGCTGGGGTATCCCCATGGAGGGCAAACCTAATATTGGTACAAAGGGCAGGGTGGGGGGCAGTACAGGGACTGATGATGCTTGGCAAGCTCCCAGATGACAAGCTTTGCTTGCTTTCTGATTTCATCCAAAGCTGGCCAACAAGGTCAGTGCTGGTGTCTGCTGCTCCACCCGTAGAAAGTATGTCCAAGTCAAGTTTTCCTGGGAAAATTTTCATTTTGCTTTCCTTTTATTATTTTATTTCAAAAACCTACAGGCTGCTCTTCTCAACACCTAATAATGTCTTTCCCAGCTCTCTTAGGAAGCAAGTCCCTGAAATTTCCCTCACATATTAGCCCCAGTGGACCCTGTCTCCATTCCATGGAAACCTTGCCAGAAATGAGCTCACAGACCTTCTCATCATGGCCAGAGGCAAGTAGTGCTGTCTGGGACACCAGGAGCAGAGGTCAAAGGCTGGCTTGACTTCCCTGAAATAATGTGCTGATATTTCCACTCATAGACACCAGTCATGGTTGGTGCCTAAAACTGACTCAGCTCTGGCCAAGGCATGAGAGAATGGGTCCTTGGAACTCCTTAATCTGATTGTCTAGGACAGCCAAGGGAACCAGTCACTGTGGACTTGCCCTCTTGTATCCCAGCCTCCCGTTCCTGACTGAACCCCTGGGTTCTACCCAGACTTCTGGCCCTCACACTGATGGATACTTAAAATGAAGCAGTAGATAGGATGCCACTCAACTTGACCTGGTCATTTTCTCTAAGAAAAGTTTCCAATTATAGTTTTACTTCTGCAAGTTCAGGTGAATCTATCCAAAACATTGCTGTACTTGCCAGATTTGTAATTGAGACAATAGGGACTAACAGAAATTCGACAGTGAAAGAGATGCCATTTGGTATTAGTCCTGTACTAGTCCTTACTGCTTATGGGATTTGCCAGTGTTGTGTATGTGTGCCAAAGGGCTATTTGAAGGAATAAGCCATTTCTTTTCGTCCTTTTTGGCAGTAGATAACTCAGGATTTCTTTGAAACTTGCTGGGAATGGTTAAAAGCCATCCTCCAGGAAAACGCCATATACCATCAGATGGAAAGCCAAGGTAGGTCAGAACGGATGAACAAAGTAGTTTTTGTTTGGACTGTATTATCATCATTATTACAATCTATTATTATTATTATTATTTTATTGTTATTATCATCTTCATTTTGCTCCTTTCTTGAGGTTTTTTTTTTTTTTTTTTTTTCCTTTTTGTCTTTTTTCGTGTCTGGCAACGGACCGCAACCCTCAGTGTCGCGCCCGTACCGGACCGGGACTGGCAACGGGATTGCAACCCTCGGTGCTGCGCCCGCCCCTCGCTCAGTCAGTGAGCGGGAACCAGTCTGTATGTGGGATCCGAACCCTCGGTGGGAGTGCCGCCGCGCTCCCAAGCGGCGCACTGTAGCAGTGCGCCACCGGGCCGGCCCTTTCTTGAGTTTTATACATTTAGATTATTTAATTGTGTTTACATTCTCTCTACCAAAAGATTTTTAGGCAGCCTAGCCCACTAGAAGACTGTGTGTGTGTGTGTGCGCGCGCGCGCGCGCGTGCGTGCACACACATGCAAGTTCAGTCTTTGTTTGAATACAGGTAAATAGATAAGAAAAACCACTGCTAAAATCATTATAGTCTGGGTCATTACGCACAATACCACCTGCTGGTATTTTATCAAGACTTCTTCTATTAAAGAGCCATTAAATTACTTCTTGTAGAATGCTTATAAATCAGCCCATATGACAGATAAATAGGACACTGAGTAACTTCGTCTTAATAGTCCCTGCTACCATCCAGTGTTACTCAGTCTATTTATTCATTAATAGCACTTTAATTAACGACACCCTAAATCTGATCCTGTCAGTGGATTTGGGGGGTATAGAGCTAGGGCTAGGGTCTGGAGCTCACAGACCCCTCAAACCCATCCACAAACACTTCACATGCAGGTGTATGAGCTAGGTTACTGGCAAAAAGGTCCTTGGAACCTTGGCTGAAGAAGGAATAGTCTTTATTCAGCACACACAATACTAAGAGTTAGGCAGAACAAAGGAGAAACTCAGAAACTCAACTGCTACCGGCAAAGTCCAAAGAAAAACTGAAACTGAGCAGCTGCCAGCAGAGTAAACATGCTCTATTGTTAGATGAGAGCTCTCTGCCTCCAGCCTGCTTCACAAACTGCAGAACACACAATAGCAATGAACTAAAAAGATACATTGGTGCACATGTGCACTAACTCCACCCACAACTTGTTTACAAGAAATGTAGAAGGAGCCTGAGTAAGTTATTCTATTTTCCCCACAGGGGGGAAAGTAGGACTGCAATACTGGACTACAGGCTGAATTCCATATGGTTCTGTTTCTATAGGGTAATTCATATCATGATTTAAAGTGTGTACCTCCTTCTAGTGGAAAATTATTTGTTTCTTAATCCGAGGAAGTAAACAGAAGTGGAGATTTTGCATTTACATTTGTTTGTGGGATATTATCTATAAATTCTCACTCAAAACCCATCTAAACACATTTCCCCCATGGTAAGAGGTCTGTGTTGTCTTTCGTATGTATCAATGTACATTACATATGTGTAACTTAATCCTCTTTGCTGTTTTCAATCTTCTTTGTGTCCCACTATTTAGTATGAGTCCTGTGCTGGTTTTTACAGCTTGTGGAAGTTGCCTGTGTTGTGCGTAGATACCCTGGGGGTAGTTGGCGCTGGTCCAGCCAAGGGGCCAGCCTAACGGTTGAGTTCTGTATTGCTGGAGATAGACAGAAGTTCTCATCCAAGACAACAAAAGATGCTGAGAGCAGGGGAGTTGGCTCAGTCAAAAATAGCAAGAATAGAGCCAAGGGGCCGACCCCGTGGCGCACTCGGGAGAGTGCGGCGCTGGGAGCGCAGCAGTGCTCCTGCCAAGGGTTCGGATCCTATATAGGAATTGCCGGTGCGCTCACTGGCTGAGCACGGTGTGGCCAAAGGACCAAATTGCTAGTGAGAATGAATAAAAACTAAATATGTAAGGGCCAAAAGTAGGGACCAGTGTTGAAAGTATAGAGTCAAGAGTCTGGAACTAGGCAGATGATATCAAGCCACCTAACTAGTAAATACAGGATTTGAAAAATAACCACTTGTTCATCATGACTCCAAAGCTTTTTGTATACCACCATACTTTCTCCTCTTCTATTACTAACTAGACCTTAGATTTTGGACAAGTCCTTCAACCTTCTGTTTCATAGGTGAGAATACAACTTCACAGGGTGATTATATTTGTGAAGGAGTGCTAAAAACATTGTGCAGATGTAAATCTTTATCATTAGATAATTAGTCACTCCTTGGGAATACTCAGAACTGCACCAAAAAAGTAAAAAAAAAGAAAAACAAAAAAGCTGTGTCTTTGTATGGCCTACATAGCCATCTGAATAGATAAAAATCTAGGATATTAGTGAGTTACTTCATTTTTATATTACCAAATTTTGATGGAATGTTTTTCATGGAATCAGATTGTTAATTGATTGAATTGACTGGTTGCTAATTAAATCAAAGCAGCTGAACTAACTCTGTATAGACACATCAGAAACATTCCTTTCTGATGATCCTGGTTCCTCCAGGGTTTTAGGGCTTGTAGCAGGGAAAATATTGAAAATCAAGTTTGCTTTGGCTGTCCATGGGTGAGCTATGGATGTGTAATGAAGTTCACCAAAAGGCTGTCATGGTTCTACTGATTGGGCAGCTTTTGTGATTTGCCTATTTTCTATGGTTGCAATAAAGAAAACATAAAAAAACTCCATTAGTGAGGATAAGGTTCAACATTAAAATGCAGTTGATCATTTTTTCTATTCCTAGGTGCAGGCTAAATTTTCCTTCCCGTGAAAAATTAATATAATTTCTCATGGATATTGAGAATTGTGTAACTCATCTTGTTTCTGGTTTTGCTTTAATTTCTGGGATGTTCTAAGACAAAATTTTGGCTAACATAAACCAATTACGCTATATACCTATGCTTACATGTGTGTCTATTTGTGTTCAGTTCCCTCTACTGATTTAATGCTTATTTTTATTTGTAGTTTTTCCTGATTTTATTTTTTTAAAATAATACACTGTACTTAAAAAAATTTAATCTATTTCCTAAAACCTGACTCAAGTCCTATGTGGTAAATAGATATTTAAACAAACAAACAATTACTAAGTTTATACAATAGTCTTAAACTGTATACAGAAGACCCCAGTACATCAACATGAAAAATGAAATATTTCAGTCATGTAGTGTTTCATTTTGTCAGCTGGGTTTTAAAAACATCAAAATAAAAATGTTTTTTCCCTTTTCCTCTCTGGTTAACAGTATCCTTCTTGTCCTTCATGACCCAGCTCAAGTTCTGCTTTCTTCATGAAGTCTTCTTGGCTGTTCTAACCAAATGACTCTGTTCTTGGAATTTCCATAGCACTTTGAGCTCTCAGGGCACAGTTTCGCATTTAGTTATGCTGCCTTGGATTTTTCCTTCATTGTTTCTGCTCCAGCCACACTGCTTACTAGCCCTTGACTCTGCTTGCTGCTTTCCCAACTGTGACTTTGTTCTTGCTGCTTCCACCTGTCTGAAATGGCCTCTCCTATCCTCTTCTTATCAGATTCTACCCAGTTACTAGGGTTGAGGTCAAGTAATTTTGCTTCATAAAGCCTGCATAGCCCAGTTCAGCAGGGACATCTCTACTACATTCATAGTGCCTACCACATATCTAATGGAAACTATTCTCATAGATATTTTTGGATATTTTTATATGGTCCTTATAACCCAATGTTTTAATTATTTAAATAGCAAGCTTAACTTGAGGAACTATGGGAAGTATGTGGTATGCTAAGATAAGATTTATCACAATGGTTCTCCAAATTAGCTGTACATCTGAATCACCTGTGGCATTAAATAAAATAAGATATGAGGATTCTAACCAACGACTGATGATCTCTGGGATTTGGCTTAGGTATTCATGTTTTAAATAAGCTCCTTATTTTGATGCATGGCCAAATCTAAGAACCATTGGTGTATGTAGAAACAGATGAAGAATAACTCAGAGGAGTTTATAAAACCTTTGTGTGCTTAAGTTTAGACTTTGCTAGAAAGTGGTAAAGAGATCAGTCACTCCATAAGGCAGCATTGCATGTCAGTGGTTAGGGAAAAAGTTTAACTCTTAAAAAAATGATGGACCCTTAATATTTTACTGAATATTGTGACCCTTTTCATTGTATGTTTACTACCTCTTGCATGTCCAGAGTCTTCCTATGTCCTAAGTCTTTGTTCTTATTTTTTACAACTAAAAAGAACAATGAAATCTACACTGCCATTACCTGAATGCTCATCTGAGGAATTTAGGACTTGTCTTTGGCCAAACCTATATTATTATTCCTGAGGCTTGTAGAAGTCTCTACCCTCGGTTACAAGTTAACAATATACCAAATCAAGTGAGCATAAGCGAAAATAAGAATCTGTTACATGGGAGTGGCTATGGTAGAGACAGGTTGGCTGTTCACCAAACCATTGCTCCTTTCTTATGGGCACTTAGCTGCGCTCATTTCCCCTTCCCTGCAGATGAGCATACAGTATGAATGGGCTCTGCCAATGGCATGTGGGCAGAAGTGATATGTATCACTTCCAGGCCTGGCCCATGAATCCCTCCTGTGTGCAATATGGCGTCTTCTTTTCCCATTTGGTCTCTAAATGGAGAGAGCGCCAAGCACCAAAGAGAAGTGGAGCGATAAATTGAAAGGCACCTGAATCTCTGAGTCACTACTTGAAGAAAAGCCACCTGAAGGAGCCGCACAACCAGAATGGACTGTGTGAGTAAGGTAAAAATATACAGTGTCAAGCCACTGAAATTTTGGAATAGTATTAACCATTGAATACACTGGGGTATCTCATATAATAGAAAGAAGAAAAGAACAACCAAACTGCGAGAAGTTGTGCAACTGGGTTTCTTCAGAAACAACGAACTACATTATAATGTCTCTACACATCTGTGCTTACTTGTTTCTAGAGAGCTAGTAAACCATTTTCCCCTAATCAGTAGAAAAAGTGAGAAATATCATGTGCCATAATTTTTACTTAGATGAGAGCTATTTATTGGGATTTAGGTGCAAATAGAAAAGAATATGGAGAAGAGGAACTCTGGAGGCATTGGATAAAACCCAAGGGGGTCATACTGAGGCTTAGTGAATTATCTGTTGGGCCCTGAGTTAAGGAAGGTTTTTCTGTCTCCCTTGAGGAGAAAGGGTAATAAATGTTTATTAATACTTTGATAGAGCTTAGGACCTTGAACCTCTGCCTTGAGTTCACTAAAAAATGCAGACCGTTACAGTGACTTAGACATGCAGACCAAAGGGATGTGTATTTTACTTTTAAGCTATTAATTTTTTACTTATTTGTGTCTTCTCTGCCATTTAGAATTTTAGGTGCCTTGTGGATTTTCTTTAACACTTGTTTTTGACTCCTCAGTCTTATGTTAATAAGTACTTAATATGTTTTCTTATTGATGTCTTATTGATTGTCACTTTTTTGTCCTCCCAACCAAGGTTTATTTGGATATATAAATTCAGGTTAAAAATTCCATCAAATTATTAGGAAAAAGCACATCAATGTTCTAGAGCAAGCCTAAATTAGGAATGACTCTCTTTTCTGCACTAGATCATACTTTGCTTCTTTGGATTATACTGAGACGGAAACTTTTAAATATTGATAATCACATACTGATCAAAGAGGTTTAAATATACCTCACTCCCTATTGAATACTTTACAGTGCGAAGAATACTGATTTACCTGCTCTGCTTGTAGCTCTTTGTTGAAGGAGGAATCCTTTAACGGTAAAAATACTCCCCTTCTCTTGCATTCAGAAATCTTGCTATAATACAAATGAACCACAAAACCAGTATAAAGGAGGTGGGAAAGAAAAGAGCTAACAAGCAATCTTGGAAAACAGTATTTTAATTGGATACTGCATTGTTAAAGATAAAGAGAACTGTATACAAATACGGTGCTCTATTTGTAAATTAGTTTTTCGCAGAGATATGAATTAGTAATTCTAAAACTTATTTATTTGTATTCTAGGATTAAATAAATAAGTGAATATATTATAGATAATAAAGGCTACTCTTTTGTTGTCAGAGAAATAACTTGCAAATAAGTAAAAGAGGAAGGCTAAAGAGAACCCCAGGCTGTTAATATCAGAAGTATTAGTATGAACCCATAGATTTTAACATAACATGAAAAATAGATGTAAATGTATTCATATGCATGGGTTAGTACACATATGTATTATATATTATAGCTCTGCTGCTGAGAGAGCCTAGAAGTAATGACATTCCAGTAGCAAAAAGAACACCTGGCCCCCAGATCTTGGTTTCTAAATCCATTCACCAATGAAAAGATCCAGACTCCTCAGGGAAAAGTTTGGTTCAAGGGCTGGGGTCAGGAAAGCACAAGATGAGCCTAGAACATTTTATGATGCCAGAAAGTAAGAAAGGGCTCAAAAATGATAGAGGCGTCATGTCAAGGAGCCACCTTGAAGGAGTTCCCAAATAACATATCTGACACAATGTGTGTAATAAAATAGATGATGATGATAATGGCTTAAAACATACAGAATAAAATGTAGATCCAGGAGTCCATATAGACAGAAATAAATAAGTGGTAGGAATGGAACAGCTCTTTAAATAAAATTCCAATTAATTATTTAGGAAGGAATCATGGAAATAGATTCTGAGAAACTGTCACAACTGAGAGGGGCATAAGGATACATGACAGCTAAATGTCATATGGTATGGCAGAGATATATATATATGGAATAGAAAAGGACATTAGGTAGAACTAAAAATATCTGAATAAGATATGGATTTTAGTTTATAACAATGTATTAATATCGGCTCATTAATTATAACAAATACGTCACATTAATATAAGGTGTTAGAAACAGGGAAAATGAGATATGGGGTATATGTGTATTTTAAAACTGTTCTAAAATATACTCTACTAAAAATTTTACAAATCACCATTGGCAAATATCATAGTAATAATTGTTGCAGTGAAGTATCATCAATAGATATTAAAATTAGGGGGAAAATATTTGTAGAGTTTAAAGTATCTCAGCATAAAATGTTTATTAACTACAAAGGGAAAATAAGTAACTTTATAGTGGAGAAACCTGGCAGACATTGTCCTAACCAAATGACTGCTTTTACCATTTCACCAGTAATGAAACATGGGCAATAGTTGATAGTCACAGACTGTTAATATCATCTGATATCCATAAGTAGGAAACGTTGTTGCACTGTGGTGTGGTATGGGAAGGACACATTAAGCACCATTTAGTGAACTGTCCTCAAGCTCTGCCACAATTGTCATAGAAGATCAAGCCTTGCGTTAGCACCAAGGCCAAAGAGACACTTTCCAGCAGTATGTAGTAGCACATCAAGGAAGATGTCGATATTACTGCACCTTCATTTGCAGTCGTGTGATTCAGATGGCATTCTGTATCCTCATGAAATTTTGCACTTGGTGGTTGTTCAGGCTTCTAACTAGCCAGATAGGAATTTTTGTGCCAGGCCAGTATCCCTTAACCTTCCCATTTCAGAGACAGCGGCTGCCTAATGGTGTAGAACTCAAGGGCCCTCTTCAGCAAGACGATCTGAAAAAGCACTTGAGCCATTTTGTCCTTGGCCTTAGTTGCTGGACTGAAAAGATCCTCAATTGTAAGAAAACACGAATGACCTTGCTGCCTGGTGTGATTGCATTTTATGTTTCAGGGTCATATAAGAATTCATGAAAGTTGAACTAACCTCCTCCAAGGAAATGAAATCGGTGTAAGAATGTCCACGTGTCAAGATTTTGGTCAGCCCCTGAAGAAGCTCCCTTGCATACAGCTGCTGGCACCGAGACGAAAGCGCTGGAGATAGTTCATTTTATTTATTTTTCTGTCCCAGAATGGTTTTCCTGGCTCCACATAACAGTCTCCACTTCCAATCCTTTTGCTCTCAGCAGGCTTTCCCAGTTTTTACTCTGTTCCATCACGGTTGAATCAATGATGATTTGGAAAATCTGCCTGGCTGTCAATTCAGTCCTGTCCTCTGTCCAGTCCCTTCCAGAGTTACCTCTCCAGTTGCTTTACCTGGATTTGTGTCCTGCATCTCAGAGACAAGAAATAAATCGCCTTTGCATATCTTAGAGATACTTTACCTGCACTTTACCGGGACCTCTTAAGGCAGCTGATGCCTTCTCAATTCTGGGGACAGTCATCTCTAACCTGGATTTTTATTCTAAGACAAACTTCCAATTGCATGTGAAAGTGCAATAAAGGTTTTTTAAAGACATGCAAGTTTTTGAAGATGTTTACTTCCCTAAAAAGCATATGTTATATTTGATAAAGGGGTTTTTAAGAAAGCGCCAAAGATATTACACACCCAAATAAGGAATAAACCAAAAATACAAATATGTCGGATCCAGGAAACATGGAAACTAACACTGGAGAAAACTAAAAGGAACAGTCGAGATGATAGTACAGGGAGATCCCAGGATGGCAGCTGTGAAACACACCTCAAGAGCAATAGTCTAGATTGAAATAAGAGGGTAGAGGACCTAAGAATTAAGTTGAACTGTATGGGGATTCAGAGGGGAACAAAATGTGTGTGGGGAAGGGAAGACGTAAAAAGTGCTGTGCTCATTTTCCACTTAATAATATGAGAAATGTTAGGAAAGGTCACACTGTACACTGTTTTCACATGCGGAAGCAAATAATGGCAAAGAGTAGTTTAGGAGTTAAAATGTTTGCCTCTAAGGATGAGTGAAAAGGATCTGGAGTGAAAAGGAGCACAGAGAGATAGCTGTTTTTTTACTGAAAACCCTGGAAAACTATCTGACACCGAAAAAAATACATATACGTACGGGTGTGTATGTATGTATATATGAGTATATACCTCCAACCCCCCAAATATATATAAAATGTTGATTGTTTTTATTTTCAAATAAGTGGATGCAGCAATTTACTTCAAGGAACAGTAACCCTGACAATGGTCTTAAGAGTCAGGGGACCAAAGTAATCCAATTCAAAAACTACTTATTAAGCATGTTCTGAGTGCCAGATGCTATGGAGACAAAGATAAATAACATAACATTTCTGCCGTCAAGGACCTCACAATCTAGGCCAAATAAGACATACGCATAAATCCTATGATGCAAAAAATGGTAGGAAATGTTGCAAATAATGCTCTGGGGAGTATGGAGGAAGGAGCAGTGACGTCAGAGTAGCTGGATTAGGGAAGAATGCAAGGAGAGTTGCATGTGGATGCTATTGCCCAATACCCCGTGTGAATTGGGTGGTTTTTCAGTTCTTGTTCCTCTTTTTCTGTTTGAACAGAATATAAATGACAGGAAGCCTCTATTTGAACTCTGAAGTATTCTTTGGGTTAGAGAAATTTGGACCTTTGGAAACGGGACAGGAGAAGAGCATTACAGATAAGAAGAAACCACAAGAGGGTTGCAAAAATAGGGTGACGGGGTATCTGGGGAGAGTGACAATCACACACGTGAGCATAGAGTACATGAAGGAAATCTGGCCCGTAGTTAGTGGAGAGCAGTGAACGTTCAGAGGAAATTGAACTGTTCAACCAAAATAAATGAATAGCATCCTGAAACTGATCTGGTTCATGGAGGGTCCTGGGCTAGAGTTTTGATTGTCTGTATTCCTAGTGTCCAGCTAGTGTCCAGCATGGGATAAGCAGGCCAATTTCATGGAGTGGAACCAGTTATCTGTCCTCTGGAGAAAATGCTTAAAAGGTCATTCCTGAAAGATCATCAGAGATGATACTGCTACAAGTAATGATAGTGCTGGTGATTCGGGTTTGTTGAGTATTTAATATGTGCTGCATTGAGGTGAGCACTTCATTGAGTCTCATGGCTTTTCTCTAGCTGGTAGATATTATTAGAAGGCTCATTTTATAGATAAATAAAACTGGGATGTAGAGAAATTGAGTGACCTGCAGATTTTGGAATAAATACCTTTCTTCTCTTTATCTGAAATTATGTGGGTGTTTAGATCACTCATTTATTAAATTGTGCAGCATTTTAAAGGATCATGATATTGTAAGACCACTTTATTTTATTCTTATTGTTGCATTTTTTTAAAAGTTGGCCACAAAGTTACATAAACATGACCCCCACTTTGGTTTAAAATAGTACGTAAATCTGGAAGAAAATAAAACACTATGTTAAGACTACCATGTTTTATCAAATCTAAGATGGCATTAGATGGTGCAATAATGAGGCACCATTATTTCTTATGTCATTTAAAAATAAAATATGCTGCCAATTAAATTAGGACATGTCACCAACTGCAAGGCACAATTCCATTTCAGAGCTGTTAAAATGTGCAAAAATATCCATTTTACAATGCATGAAATAAACTGATTATTGAGAAGTAGAATTATACATGGTTTAAATTCTCTTCTTTTCAATACATGCATGTTTTTAATTTTTCAGCAATTGAAATATATTACTTTTATCCTCAGAAAAAGTTAATTTTTAAGCAGTAGAAATATTAAGAACATCCCCACAACAAGGAATAGAGAGAGTAGACATCAGTAATTTATACCATTTTTATTTTTTTGGATTAAATTTAGCAATGGCTTTGTGACTGACCTGTAAGAATAAATTCCCTAAAACAGACTGTTGCCACATAGTTTAAAAAAGAAAGAGGACTTCCTGCAAAGGATGGTTGAGTAAAGGCATATATATTTTAATTTCTACTTCTGCCCCCACATCAGAAACTTAATGAACATAAAAGCTTAAATTTGGAAATGCGTTATCTTAACTGCATTGAAACTTGAAAATGATTGAAATCCCAAAACGCAATCTACACATTGTAATCCATCAAATATAGTGAGACTTGGATCAAATGGAGGGAAGACATTGGAAGCCAGCGTATACCTCTCTGGGCCTTAAGTAGAATATAGATTTCCATCAAAGCAAGTGAGTGTTCTAATGGGTCCATCCAGTGACTTTTTAAAAATATTAAAAAAAAATTTAACTTGGGATGATAAGGAGTGGAGAAAATGAAGGACATGATTGTTGGGCATGTGCTGTTGACCAAGACAAACACAAAATCACCAAAGAAAAGACTTCTAGGATATGATGCTTTACTGCAAGTTACATAGAATTGGCTGGGTGATATGCTGCAGAAAGATGTCTCCAGGACAGAAGACAGAGTAGATGTGGTGAGAAAGAGTCCTGAGATGACAAACCAGTTGATGCAGGTCACACACTTGGTCCAGTCCCATACTATTCTTTAGAAAAAGCAGGGCAGGTTAGAACTGGTAATGTTCAAAGATGGATGATAAGCAGAAGGGATCCAAAACAGGACCTTGGCAAAGGTGCTACAAAAACAAAAGGATGAAAGACAGAATCATTTATAATAAAGGGCAGATGATAATGCACTTTAGAACAACATAACCTTGCTAGGAAATAGAAGAAAAATTCAACCAAATACTTTTATTGTGCACTCAGAGAATTAGAAAGACAATGGGATATTTTGGGGAAAAAATTAATGAGATAAAAGTGATTAAAGAAAAGATGACGAGGCCACATCAGGAGATAGAAGGGGCACTGGCAAAGCTCAAGAACAAAGTTAAGAAAAAATATCAAAAGTATCATGTCAGTGACATGATATTCAGGCTTGAGGATGTCACAATGGAAAATATAATTAGAAAGTTGAGAGATATGAAAAATAAAGGTGATAAAACAATCATATGATTAGTATATCTGAGATCTTGAACATATAGAAATGGAAATATATTCAAAGATAAAATAGAAAAAAATTTCCGTAAGTAAAGGAGACAAAAATTTCCTGTGGGTGGGAGTGGGAGATCAATCCTGTAGACACAGACACAGACACAGAAAAAACAAAACAAAACACGTTTACCTTTAAATATGATCTAGTCTCAGAGCTTAACTCAGTGCCAGTGCAGAGTTCTGAGACGAAAGTGTGATGCAAAAATTCTATACCCAGCCAACATGTTGCTTTTGTATAAAAGCCACAGAAGGATATTCTCAAGCAAGCAAGGAATCATAAAATGTAGGTTTTTTAATCCTTCTTGGATTAAAAAAAAGAGACAAAAATAAAAATGAAAAACTTTCTTGATATAATTTAATCTCCCAAGAGATGAGTTCCATTAAGAACTCAGAAAAGGAAAAGCTATGACTTGAAAGAATTTTCAAGAAGCATAGAATTGATTTAAATATGGGCCTTAGCCTGAACAACAATGAGATTTTGCTGACAAATTGAATGTAAATGTTAAAACCTGTGACAATGTAAAATTAAAATATAGCACATAAATATCTGACTGGAAGAAAGAAGAGAGGAGAGGAAATGTAGGTGGGGAAATCTTGTTGGAATCCATAACTGATAATATTACAAAGCATAAATACTGCCTGAAGTTGACAAAAATCAAGAAATAGAGCTTTCGTACTCAATATTAAATTACAAATATAATCACTAAGAAAACTATCATAAGGAAGAAATAAAAACAAAAATAAAGTAAATAAAGCATCATAACAACAGGCAGAAAACCAAGAAATTTGAAAATATATATGACATATAAATTGTTTTTAAACTGAACTTACTTGTTATGAGAATGGCTGTAATAAAATAAAATTACCTCTTAAAAGAAAAAAGGATTTTCAGCTTGGATTTAAAACAAACAACAACAAAACCATAACAAATAATCCATGTCACTAAAATATGAAAAACCTGTTATGATGGTTAATTTTAGGTGTCGACTTGACTGGATTGAGGAATGGATACCTAGACGGTAGGTATAGCATTACATCTGGGCGTTTCTGGGAGGGCGTTTCCATAGGAGACTGGCGTATGAGTCAGTGGACTGAGGGGAAGATCCACCCTCAATGTGGCAGGCACCGTCCAGCAGGTTGGGGACCAGGACAGAACAAAAGGCAGAGAAAAGGCAGATTCCATTCTCTCTCCTGGAACTGGGACACCCTTCTTCTCCTACCCTTGGATTAAAAAAAAAGCTTTAAGTTCTCTGGCCTTTGGACTGCAGGACTTGCACCAGCACCCTTTCCCCCAGACACCTCCCCCAGTTTCTCAGGACTTTGGTTTCAGACTGAAAGTTACCCCATTAGCTTCCCTGGTTCTGAGGCTTTCAGGCTTGGACTGAACCATGCTACCAGCACCTCAGGGTCTCCAGTGTGCAGACGGCCTATGGGGGGCCTTCTCAGCCTTTGTAATCACGTGAGCCAATTCTCTTAAGAAATTCCCTTGCACCTATCTATGTATATATCCGTCCATCCTCCATCCGTCTCTCCATCCATCCTATTGGTTCTGATTCTCTGGAGAACCCTCCTACACTTGGAAACAACCCACATGTCAATTAGTTGGAAGATAGTTTAATATGTTTTGGCCCAACAATACTGCAGAATACAGAGATTAATAAAAAAAGACTGTGATATCTATCATTTATCTGTCTATCCATTAGTTTAGATATATAGATATATATACTAATATGTAGATGTGGCTAAAATATTCTTTTATCTTAAAATAGTAAGTTGAAAAAATATATAATAGCATAGAATTGTTTGATTAAAAAGCTTATAAAATGAATAGAAAATTCTGGATGGATGCCAAGATGCTGTTTTTGTTAGTTATATCTTGGGTGATGGAATATATTTTGTCTTTCTGACTATTTGAATTTTAATCATGAGCATATTTTACTTTTAAATTTAACCTTAAAAAAATAAAAATTACCTTTCCTTTAAAAAAATGTTTTCAGTCTATTTTGCTGAGTTTAATCTTCCATTTCATTATAAAACATAATGCTATCATTTTATAGTTCATTATAAAACAATGACTAAAAATAGCATAATACATCATAATTTCAATTTCTATTTAAACCAGCTAAATTAATGCAAACTTGGAATGAACATAGCATATGTTCATAATTTTTATATATTTGCCCACCAAACTATACAGTCATGATTTAATGTCAAATTATGTGAAGATGTAGAACATGTTTTTCAATTTTTGTTTTGTTTTTTAAACAAACACAATTTTCCAAAAATAACAAAAATTTATTTTTACATTTTACATTAAAAGGAATTTTCAAAGTATGTAGGGAACTTAAAAGACCGGAAGAAAAATATCATTAACAAAAAATATTAAGGGGATTGCATGCAGGTAATTTTTCCTTTAAACTATCTCTATATTTAAGACTCTACAATTAACATGCATCACTTTTGAAAGGAGAAGAAACAAATTACAAGGAGGTAAAAGCCAAGTGTTTCAAGTGTTACAGGAATTTCATAAAAAAGTACACACTTCTTAACAGTGGGGCTGTCTTTGACCTTCGTTTTAACTCTGCTTTCCTTCCTCCCTCCCTTTAAGTCTTCCAACTGCAAGCATTTGTTGAAAACCCAGCAAGTAGTAGTTTCTACGTAGGACTTTATATTTCAATGGTGGAGAGAGACACAGCTTTGAATAACAATAATGCAATTTAGTGTGTACTGTAATATAATATCAAGGAGCACAGAAAATAACTTGGCTAATTAAATGAATAGGTCTGGGAAACTTAGATAATATAATGGAAGACATTCAAGCTGAATCTTGAAGGAAGAACACAATTTTCACAATCGTTAAAAATAGAGAAGTTAGAGATTCATAGCTTACGACATTACTTAGTATGAGTTAAAGACACACAGAAAGCCATGTGGTTTGGCCAAGGCACATGCTCTGTTGTCTGGTGTGGAGGTGGTAGGTCTACAGATGCAGACCGGGGTCTGCTCGTGAAGGGACTTTTACGTCACTCCAAAAAGTCTGAATGGTCTCTGACTGAGTGATTTGGATGTCTGTGGGGCTGGTGGCAGATGATGTTGAAAAGGCAGGAGATTTAATACAATCACAGTGATGAGGAGTGGGGAATTATGAGATTTATATGTTTCTCAAAAGAAACTTGAGTTTTTAAAAGCTTGAGAAGTGCTATAGTAGACAATGAGGAGACACCACAGGTATAAAATCAGAAAACACACCAAGGTGAGTTAACTGTGATGCTGATGAAGCTCAAGCTTTTGAGACCTTCACCTTCAGGACCCTAAAGAGGCATCTCCTGGAAAATTGTATATACCATAGATCCCACAGATCTTGACTCTGCCCCTACTAATCATATCTGTGTTCACTAGGAAGTCTTGTATACATCATGGATTCAAGTAATCGTGCTTTTCTATGAAGGAAATTCTCTAAGTTATCTTTCTCTACTTTCTCCCAAGCATTTCCTATCTCTGTCCTCTCAGTGAGCAGGAAGATCAGGAGCAAGCAGTGTGTCCTAGGTCAGTGACAGTCACCGATGTTGACTTGCTGTAATTGATGTCCATTTTCTTGCCCCTTGTAATAGCACAAAGACAGAATGAATGGTCTGGGCCACTGTCTTTTTCTTTCAGATCCTATTTCACTGGAATTTCATCAGTTCCTTCCCTCTTCCATGCTGTTTGCCTCCTCCGATCCTTTGTGCCAGCTGTTTCTGCAGTTTATGTTTAAAGTTGTCTTTCTACTCTGCATGGGTCCTGCTCTTTCTTATCTGTGGCCTCAGCTTCAGGAATTATGTACTATATTTCCTCAGAAAGGTGTACCTTAATCTGACCATCTGCAGCCATGGCTGAGAACTTCAAAATTTCAGTGGCTTAAAACAGGTCTATTTCTCATTCATACTTTAAGTCCAACTTGACTCAGCAGGGCAGTTCTATTCATTGTGCTCATTCAGGGTCCTGGGCTGATGAATGTTCCATGCTCACTGGTTACACCATTTTACTGCACAATTCTACTATTTCCATGGCAGGACAGAACAGAGAAGGTGGAGAATTCTCCACACATCTGTAAATGTACCCATGTGGAAGTCAGATGGGTCCTCCACTCATTGGCCAATGTAAAGGCACGTGGCCAGGCCTGATATTAAGGTGCTAAAACGTGCAATTAATCTGCATGTTTGAAAGAAGAGGAGGACCTCAGACACTGGCAGGTAGCCCTCATGTCTGCCACTCGCTTTATTTAGAATAAGTCCCTTTTCTCTTCTCTTGCTCAGTGTTGGGTTTGAGGAGAGCCAATGAAGAGCAACCCTCTTTGCCATCTGAGTTTGGAACTTGAGAGATACAACAAAGATTTCAAAGATAATCTTGAAGATCATGATTTCAGCTTTATTACTGAATGCTGGACTGGAGGAAATGACTTGGACATGTGGCAACAGAGAGCTTCTAACATTTAATGCCATGTTCAGATTGATGCATAGGAGTAGAAAATAGAAGGGTTGGGATAGGCATGCTAAGGATTTGCTCCCAAACTCACCAATGAGATAGCCACCCAACCACCCCCCATGCCTCCACGGGGAGAGAAGAATTAGGTGATAGAAAAAGATGAGGACTGTTACTCTAGTGTTGTTTTCACCACCTGAGCATGTATATTACATAAGGGCAAGGGGCATCTCTGCCTTATTCTATGTTGTGTCCTCAATTCTTAGCAAAGTACAAGGTACACAGAAGAAGGTTCAATATCTATTGATTGAATGAATGAATGAATGAATGAATGGGATATTGGCTAATGCCTGAGTCAGATTTGCCAGGTGTCACAATGGAGCTAAAAATGACATTGTTCCTAGAAAGGCATTGTTCCTGGAATTAATTAATCATATGAGTGAATTAATAATATCAAAATAATATTATTTAATAATATAAATAACATAAGACTACTATTATGCTATTTATCATACAGTGGTTTCAATTATATCATATAAACTGATATTGATAGATATGTTTATATTATTGCATATTATAAATATGCAATTATATACTCTAATATGTTATTGATTATGCTAATATTTATACTATTTACATTAAATTATGATTTATAATATTGTATTAATATAAGTTTTTATTATATTTATTATTAATATTTAATATAAGGACTATATGGCAGTCTGAAATAGCTTGAGTTCATTTACGGAATGGATCTCTGAGCAGAAATTACAATCTCCCTAAAACAGACCTCAGGCTGCATTCAATTCTTTTTTTGTTTTCTAATGACTCGAGTGAGTGCATATCTTCCTGTTTTTGTTTTAATTCCACTCTGATCATGGAATTCTGCCCTAAGTAAAAGTTCAGAAAAAAGTGGAAAAGAATGTTTAATGGGAAAAACAGATGGTAAGTTAAAAAAAAGAAGCAAGACAATCATGCAGAGATGATCAACTTCATAGAAAATCCTGAAATGTGATGTCATACCAAAATATTTAGCATATTTATGAACAATGAGGGAAATAGGGAAGAAGAAACAATGGGATTTAAGAATAAAGAAATTCCAAATGCAATAACGGTTAACACAAGCACGCATGCACACGCACAATGTAAAAGAGCACGGATCAGAGACAAAATAGAACCCTGAAGACTCACAGTCTGATTTTGGCCAACACACTCAATATCAGTAATAGAGAGGGCTGCGAATGATATTACTTCACTATCTAGCCAAGGTTTCTCCTGAGACATAAAGGCATTAAAATTGTATTAAGTCTAATTGAATTTATTCGATAACCCAACTAATGTTAGTTAAACGTAGGACAGTTAGTTCCATTAATGGGTGTATAAGCTCTTAATGAAATCAGGATCATGAGCTCAATATGGACCAGTTAAGTTTTATCTTACTGGAGAATACATGTTATAATTGGCCTTAGTTGCCCCTGTCATAAATGTATTTGGTCATGAAAGAAATGGAGCGGAAGTAGCAGGGGGTGGGGAAGGCAGGGCAAAATTATTTAAAAAGAGAATATGGATGGTTTCTATCATATATTACATACTGTAAAAACAAGCTGAAGCATCTGTATTGTAAATATACATCAGGAACAGCATCTTTATTACAAAGTACAAGACATTATTTGCTAAAACATCAGTAGGTTACTCGACCTTATGCTTTCTATACATCCAAACACCAATATGAAAGTAACTCAATGCTTTCCTATTCTTGGGTGATTTTCATATACTCTTAGTGAGAGAGGTTTTTATACTGTCCAGGTAAACTCTGCAGGAAGTGAACTTGTAACATGATTAATGTATTTGGAAATTAATGGGTTGGAGATGCTTATGGAAAGAGAATGCCCTTTCTAAAATTTTGATAAGTGGTCCAGATTTAATCATAAAACATTAAAACACTAAGATCTTCAAACAGATAATGGATCAAGAATACACATTGATAGGCATTATAAAAGCAGTAGGAAAACATTAGATCATAGAAAATTTGAGTTTCAACGAGAACATACTGGGCCAATTCCGAGTTCAGAAGAGACACAATTAATGTGTCCTGTTCAAAGGTGGTTACAGACCAACAATATACATGTTGTATATATAAATACACATATAAACATACACATAAATACTTATATATATACGTGTGTGTGTACTAAGATCCAAGTGAATATCAATGTACAAGGTAAATATCTGTAAATATCTGTACTTAAGAACAGTATATGTATTATATTTTCATTTATTCTCTTATTAAAGGAATAGTTGCTAAGGCTAATTCTCTGTTCAAAGCCTGCTCTAATGACCTCTGAAATTCTGCCCACCTCAGCAATTTTTGTAGAATTACAGACATTGAGAACTTACCATGTACAAGGCCTTTGACATTTATTTTAAATTATTTAATTCCCCACAATAATACTATGAACTCTGAACTATTATTCTTCTCATATTAGAAATGAAGAAACTGAAACTGGAAGAGGATAAGTAATGTGCCTATATGGCCTCATGACTAACAGAAAGGCCAGACTGTGTCTGATTCCAAAGCCCATCTTTTAACTATATGCTATACTGCCTCCTTTATACCTTTATCATAACTGGTAGCATGTAAAAATATATCTATAGGTTTAGGGTGTAAAATTCTGTAAATTCAAAAGCACTTGTGAATTTTAAAACAAAAACAAAAGCCTAAACAAAACTTAATTTTCGTAGGTGATAATCAAGGCAGATTACTTAAATAAGCAATTAGATTTGAGAATAAAAGACTAAATAGAAATACAGGTGTGATTTTAATACTTAAGTTAATATCACGAAGGCTAATAGCTGACTTTCTGTCTTAGCCAAAATATGAACTCAGTGCGATGAATTATGCATTACTTGGGCTAAATCTGATTATGAAATTCTCTAAAGAGTTTACTTGAATCCTGTTTTTCCAGTTAGAGTTTTTATTTGCCTCGGGGAAAATTTGGCAGTGAGGAGAGGTTCATAGAAAAGAAACCTTTTCTATAAAAAAGTTTTCTCCAATCCACCTCACTGAGGAATATTTGGGAATTTAAGAACATGCTACCATAACGAGAAAAGGCAACAGAAGTTGAAACAGCTGACATATCTTGAATGCTTACAACTGTCAGGCTCTGCTTGAAGAGCTATACCTATATCATCTTGCTTAATCTTTGCAAACAAAGGCGAGAATAAACCTGATTTTTTTTAAAAAAAGAAAAACACCCTGGCATTATGACACCTTTTTTTACTGGTAGGGGTGGACTCTGATTAATGAAAACAAAAGTGATTATATCAATCATATACATGAGCTGTCAATCACTTGCTACGTGGGAAGAATTATTCTACTTCAAATACCAAACTTTTCTAACATATCTGAAGTATGATTGCATTATAAAACATTGATTTAGATAAAATCTTTTAAAAATACCATTTTAAAATTTAAAAACATAGACCTCGTGCTTCTTGCAATTATTTGTCTGTCAACCCCCCTAGACCTAAAATACCTGGCTGAACCTTGGAGAGATAAGGTTGACTAGTAAGGGGTCCCTCTTCTATTTTTGTTGGAGGTGTTATTAAAGTCACTCAACTAGATTGGTACTAAATGGGTGACTCAGGGCTCCTGCAAGACTCATTTTTACTTCTCCTAGTCCTGCTTTATTTTCCTATGGCCATGGACCATGTCAGCAGAAGTAGTTGAAAAGTATAATACACAGTCTGCTTCTGGTTGCCTGGTCAAGAATAGATTTACAGAATACTTAAGTTGGAAGGAGCACCCTCTCTGTGTAGAGGTCTACCTCTCCTTTGTTTCTGTAGAGGTGAGAAAACAAAACAAAACAAACAAAAAAAAACTACAGAGAAGTTAAATGACTTTTGCTGAATAATGCTTTTTACTAATTCTTTTTTTTTTTTCTGCATTGATTGAATTGTTCTACATGTTTTAAAAATATCTAGTTGTGGTTATTGTCTTAGAATCATGCAGATAACTAGGTAAGATAGTGTTTTGGAAGACTGGATTCTTGGTGATATGTCAGTGGAGTTTGTAATTTGATTCCTCTTTACCCTATCACTTAGTAATATGGTTATTTCTGAAAGAATAATTTGACCTTTATAGTTCATAGTCTGAGTGTCAGAGTCTACTAGCTGGTATCTAGCTTCACATGTGTTTTTGACCTTTTTCCTTTTGCTCAATAATTCACTGAGTACAAAGTAATAAATAAACATACATATACATATATGTATATATATATATAACATATAATGAATATATAACATATAATGAATATATTGCCAATTACACCCTGTAGGATTCAATGGCTTAATTATATTCATGTTGCTTATAATATGTCTTTAATAAATCTCAAGAGTGGCATTGGGACATCTCACCAAGACACCAGAAAGGGAAGTGAGCCTGACTTACAATTTCTTGTCAGGAGACAAGCAAGGAATTTGTTTTAGTAAATACTTAATTTTTACCCACCCTATTCTGAATACAATGCCAGGTCATGTGGGAAACCCAATGATGTGAAGGGTGTGGTCTCCACTTTTAAGGAGTTTCTGTGGTTCTATGAGTCAGGCTGAGGTGTTGGCATGGGTAAAGTGAGAGGAGAATCTAACAGCAAGATAAGTAGCTGGGGAGTGAAAGCTGCCCGTGGCAGGTGAGCATAGGTGAACTAGATCCAAGTGAAAAATAACAACTCCTATTTATTGAGTTCTTACTTTGAATTTAGCACCACCCTAAGAACTTCCCGTGTGGTATTGTAAAAATATGGACTAACCCAGTTTATAATAATCCAATGAAGTAGACACTGGTATTCTCATTTTGCAGATGAGGAAAGATACCGATGTCAATTTACTTGCTTAAGGGCACTTGTCTATAAAGTGAAGGAAACAGATTTCAAACCCAGGCAATGCTAGGTGCTAAATCACTACACCTTGCTTCATTGGCATTGGTCTGGCCAAAGATTTCTTGGACATGACCTCAAAAGCATATGTAACAAAAGTAAAAATGAACAAATGGGATTACATCAAATTGAAAAGCTTCTGCAAAGCAAAGGAAATGATAAATAGAGTGAAGAGACCACCCACAGATTGGCAGAAAATATTTGCAAACTATACATCTGGTAAAGGACTAATATCCAATATATATAAGGAACTCAAACAACTGAATAGCAAGAAAACAAATAACTCTATCAAAAATGGGCAAAGGACCTAAATAGGTACTTCTCAAAAGAAGACAAACAAATGGCCAACAGATACATGAAAAATTGCTTATCATCAGGGAAAGGCACATTAAAACCACAATGAGATACCACCTCACACCTGTTAGAATGGCTGTTACTAAAACGATGAAAGATAATGTGTCGGCAAAGATGTAGAGAAAAGGGAAAACTTACACACTGTTGGTGGGCATGTTAGTTAGTACAGCTATTACAGAAAACAGTGTGGAGGTTCCTCAGAAAACTAAACACAGAATTACCATATGATCCAGCAATCCCATTTCTGAGTACATATCCAAAGGAATTGAAATCAGTATGCTGGAGAGATAGCTGCACTCTATGTTTATTTCAGCATCATTCACAGTAGCTAAGACATGGGCGTAAGGTAGGTGTCCATCATCAGATGAATGGATAAAGAAAATGTGGTATGTGTACATGATAAAATACTACTCAGCCTTTAAAAAGGGGGAAATCATGATATTTGTAACAATACAGATGAACCTAGAGGATCTAATACTAAGTAAAAGTAGCCAGGAACAGAAAGATCAAAACCACATTATCTAACTTACATGTGGAATCTAAAAAAGTTGAACTCGTAGAAGTAGACAACAGAATGGTGGTTACTAAAGGCTGGGGTCGATGAAAAGGGAGTTGTTGGTCAAAGGATACAAAGTTTCAGTTAGACAAGAGGAATAAACTTTAGTGATCTACTGCACAGATGGTAACTATAGTAAATAATGCATTGTATATTTTAAAACTGCTAAAAGAATAGATTTTAAATGTTTCACTTATTTCAAAAAAATAAGTATGTGAGGTGATGAATTTAATTAGTCTGATTTCCACATTGTGAATATACATAAAAACATCACATTTCATCCTATAAATATATGCAAGTATTGTCGATTAAAAATAAAATAAAAGATAAATAAATCACTATACCACATTCGTATGAAGACTGTGACTTGAATAGCTGATCCGTGACAAATATGATTATTTGATTGACCCATAGACACAAATGTCTGACAGGAACCTCAGGAGTTCATCTTGTTTCTTAAATACCAGTATAGACTGTAATCATATTGTCATTTTATTTAGCTTTATAGATGCTTTTAAGAGCTTCATTAGCCTTAGTGGAAGAAAATTGGGAAACCATGTATTTTAAAGAAGGGAATCATTATTCTGTTTATTAAGAGTATTAACATTTTTTAAAAAATATTTTAAATATTTTGTTTTAATTACCTTTTTAATTTTACTAAAATATAATTAATAGTCAAAATATGTTTAATTAAATATTTTAAAATATATTTTTTAGAAAGTCCTTATATGATGAGAATCAAAACGACTTTGCTCCCTCTTATCCTCTAGCCAAGGAGCATCACACTTCTGCTTAGACTTTACGGAAAAGGTGGAATTTCCAGTGATCTAATGGAGAAGGGAGAGTGTATATAGTAAGTTTGGAGGAAAACAGTATATTAGGTGAAGGTCAGAATGTGAGTAGGGAATCATAAGTGACCATGTTTATTTTGTAGTTACTATTCATTGAGACAAATGTAAGATTGCCATTCAATATGCTCATTCATTATCTTTCTTAATAGCTTTATAATTGTGAGGATTAGGAGAGGCATAAATTGGTCTTTTAGATAAAAAATCTTCCAGTACTTCATTCCAGATCCTGTCCCCCAAATTTGAAAAGAATCGCTGTAATGAAATCTGTTCATCTTTTCCATAGATCATAGTCACCTTAGTTAGACTTTAGGTCCAATGGTGTCAAAGGATACTGATTATTGAGATAATTATTCAAGATAAACAATTGCTGTCTAATTTATTCCTAAGACATCAGCCTCTTAAATAAAGTTTCTTGTTTGTATTCCAAAACCATGAGTCAGTGAGAAGTTTCAAGGACATTAAGGAGAGTCTCAGTGGAGTTCCAAATGTTTTTTCCTCCAAATCTATCAGGATTCTTGGTCCGTCAATGTGTATCTCTTCGTACTTTGAGAGAGCTAAATTTATATAGGTCATGGATGGTGGTCTCAACACAATACACAAAACACATTGCTCTCTTGAGCAAATCAAAATATCCAAGTTATATAAATCAGGTATACTTTAATGACAATGCAATACTTGGGCAAAAATCCAAGGCAGGAATTGCTTAATAGTTATTAATGAATATTTCCAAATGCCTTTTGGTCTGTTATTGTTAAAATTATTTCCTTAATCTCATATAGGCATGGCCACACAACATACCCTCTCTCCTCATCTGGGAACTCCAGATAGAGTAATAAGTGGTTGGATTTGTCCTGTAACTTCTCGTGATTATGCTGCTAGAGCACTGACACCATCATCATTTAGTCACTAGAATCTTTCCAAACATATTGATGGTGAGTTCACACTGTCCTTTGACAAATAACTTTGCACACTGTATCATTTCTAATGTTATGAGGAGATAAATTTTAGAAGCTGGATATAGCTAAGGCTAGAAGATTGACCATTTGGGCTGAATTAGCTAGTCACTTAAACAACTGGTCGATCCTTTAACATTTTAAGTAAATAAATTAAACCATAGTTTTAGTTAATTAGTTATGGTTCAGAAAAGAGTTGAGAAATAAGTTTAGCACTAGGGAGCCAAGTGGTATAGGAGAAACCACTTTGAATGCAACAAAGAGGAGCCTGGTTCTGACAAGCCATGTAAAATGGGCAAGTCACTTCACCGTTCTGTGTCCTAGTTTCCTTAGCTATTAAATATTAAAATTATTACTGGGTGATATGCCTGATTAGGAAAGCCCATTGGAGACACTTAACGTAGTGGTTAAAAGTCGCTTATTTGAAGTGGTTTAAGCCTTTTTTAAACATTATCTATGTTGATCAAAAGTATCCAGTCATTCTTTGCTCAGACTCCTTCTATCCTATACCCCTCCCCACAGAAACCATAAACAACAGCTGGTTAGAAATCTATTTGAAAGAAATGACCACACTATGGTTATCATTATAGATCCCACTGCCACACATAGAAAGGATTGTTGAATGGAATAATCCTTTATCCAAATTTGGAGGTCAAAGGGCAAGTATCTTTGAGAGTCTTACAATTATTTAATTAGTTCCATTTCAAATCAATTTCGTTTAGATCTTATTAAAGCAGCTGTCTCTCACTTCTGTTTAATTCATACAAGGTTTTCATAGAAAGAACTTCTTTCTTACTACTTTTTATGGAGAATCCTTTTGTCTCCCCAAGACTCTAGTATCTCACCCACTAGGCAAGTTGTCAGAGTTCAACAGCTCTTTGTTTAGGGTAGATCAGAGACCCATATGATTGCTACAACATCTTACTACCAAGGTTAATATTATTCAATGTTGTTGGAAATAACCTAGTTTTTTCTATGTACTACTCCAGAATGGGACATTGCTAAGGACTTTTATTTCTGTTTGCAGGAGCTTGTAGGACTGTTGTGACAATTTAATGGGGTTATATATGTAAATTTCCCAGCACCATGCCTAACACAGGGTGGGTGTTAGTAAACATTAGTTCTTTTCTTTAACCACCAGAAGATATGGATAAAACTAAATTTTATTAAAAATACATTCTTTGTCAAAAGTTATCATTCCCAAGTTTTTGATTTGTTGGCTCCTTATGTGTTGGGGAAGCAGTTCCAGTTTCTCCAAGGGGTGAATCTATAACTTTGAATTGTTGTGGCTAGTCAGTCTCCTTCATGCACTCTGATTAATATTGGAAATGCTGAATTTAAAATTTTAGCCAGATTCCAACCTGAAGTTTTTTTGGACTGCATTCTTCCCTCTTCATCAACCTGACAGTTGAAATTCAATAGGCTATTTGTCATTGTCTAGTGTCACCACCAGTCCACAATGTTAGCCAGTTGTAGGACAGCTGTCACATTTCACCCCAGAAATGACTACAAATCAAATATGTGTGAAGAATCCCAATATGAGGGCCTTTCAGCCACATGTTGAGCCTCTCAGGAAGAGAATCCCAATTTGTTGGGTTTGTGTTACTACCCAGGCTTGGCCTACATGCACAAACCAGCTAGGGAATGAAACAGAGATTGAATTCATTTTATTTGTTTTAAATGACTGAGTGAAACCTCTTTATTGGTTTTCCTTTCCTAATATGACCAGTTTTATTTCCTCTTCAAATTATTATGTCTAAATAGACAGGGCCTTGGAATGAGAACATCAAGTCAACATTCCATTATGAATCTTTTTTGACTATAAAAAGTAGAAGGGGGAGCAGGTGGGGTAGGAAGGAAGGAGGTAGGGAATTAAGTGTAAAAACATCCCAGACAAGAGCAAACACTGGTGCCTAATGTCAGGACACATTTCCACCTGCAGCTTCCCATAACCAAGCACTCTCATATTTGATTTGGGGATATTTAGTAAGGTCTGGTTGACTTTTGACTTTTCCAGAATGGCTTGTCTTGTGTCCATTCCCATAGACAGTCTGTCCTTGGACTTCTTAAAAAGCTGTTCCAGAGACATGGAGTAAAAAGGAGTTTTTGCAGGTTTCTGTAGAGGAATAGCTCTACTGGACTCTTCTTTTACTGGTATTAATTTACTGAAGATGAATGGAAATTTCCCTTTTTCTTCTTTTCCTTGTTTATTTTTCTTTTGGGCCAATCCTCAACTTAAATTTAATGTTATTATGCAAACTGAAGGAAAAATTGACTTGAAGAAGAACCAAACAGGGTTGATTTCTAGGCTGTAGTTAAAAGAAATTGCTCATTATTTCTTTTATGTTCTTTACGTTTTTACAAATATGCAGCTCTATATTCTGAATTACAGTGACTCCATATTCCAATTAACTGACAGAACGACATGCAATAATTATTCAATTAAATAGGTCTTTGCCTCGCTTAATATGACCAGTACATTTTCTAGAATATGAAAAAACAGTAAAGAAGTTGCACTAGCCAATAGGCACAATTATGGAAAGTATTATAGTCAATGGACCTACCATTGAACATTATCATGAGATTTTTGGATTAATGGTATGACCCAAAGCTCAGGTTTGAAATAACTAGATGTCGAAAGAGAATTTAAGACCAAATGTTTGATGCATTTGTCATGGAAAACAATCATCTGCTCCACTTTTTTTTTTTTTTTCCTGCAGACAGGCTCTCTCCAAGTTAAATAGGCCAGTTCCAGAGAAGTGTTCCATGGTTCTACAACCATGTCTCCTTCGTATCAAAAATCCCATTAGTTGGTCAGAAAGAGCGTATTATTTCTCACCAAACTAATTATTTCCGACATCAAATTAATTGACAAAGAAGCTTAACTCCCTCAAAGGTTTGGTTTCCAAGTATTATGAAAAATACTTTATCTAAACTCTTATCAAAGTTTGAGGTAGCCCTCTGTGGGATTAACGAGATGTTGCAGAAACAGTTCCCTGTTGCCAGGAGGGATCTAGTGCTCTGTCAGAGGAAAAGTTGTGAAGCATCTGGACTACTGTAGTATTTTCCACAGGGCTCTTTTAAGGCTCCTCCTCATCAACCAAGGCTGTCATTGGATTTGATTTGATAGTGAACAGTACAATTACTTATTTTTTCAACCTAGATGCTACATTGGGGTAATTATTGCAGAGAGGGAAAGAGAGCTATGCAAATTACTCTTCCCATTCCACTTTTCCCCCATTCATTTATTAGAACAATGGAGAAACCCTTCCCGATCCCTTACCTTGATGTAAACCTAATTTTGCAGTGAAATTACTCTTAGCATAAATGAAGGAGAGTCAAACACATCCACAAGAATCCATATCAAGAAGAAATAAAGGAAATAGCAGAAGGAAATAGTAGAATAACATTTATATAACATGGTAACAATGCCATGTATTTTTAGAAATGCATGCGTATGAGGGGACTTTAAAAAGTTTGTGGAAAAATGGAATTAAAAGATAATATAAATATTTCCATGAACTTTTTGAAGTACCCTTATAGGTAGGAAGACTATAAACACAGACATGGAAATGATCAATTAAGTTTTGTTAACTAGTTAGCTATACCAGTAAGAGGAAGGACTATGATAAGAGACTTAGGAGACATCACTTTTATCTGTAATGTTTTATTTCTTATGTTTAGTGATGAATCAATGGATTTTTGTCATAGTATTTTCATACTTTTTTTGTATATCTGAAACATTTCAGTATCAAAAAAGAAACTCCCAGGTGAGTGGTTAAACATTTTGGACTGTGGAATATCACAAATGTAAGTGAAAGTCTTGGTTCTCGTGTGTAATCACAGTGTTCTTTGAGACGGTACTCAATCAGAGATCAATTTCTTCATCCTTAAAATGGGACTATAATGGTACCTACCTTATATAGTATTGCTTTCTGGATTAAATGAACTGATGCATTTACAGTGCTCAGCACACTGCTTGACATGCTGAATTCAAAACATATTACAAATGTGCTTATACATAATGTACAGGTTATCTCATATACTTGCATATAATTATGCCTTTTAAAAGTTACCAGCCATATGACCATGGCTAAGTCTTCTGAGAGTTCAATTATTTATCTTGTAAAAGGGAAAATATTAGATTCTCTCTCCTGTTTTTATCACAGGATCTCTATGAGTATTAAATGCAATAGTCTATAAAAACACTTTGAAAGATATGAAGTCATCATAAAAAATTCAAGTGTCTTTTAAAAAATTATTTTATACTGAAGTCATGATTTATTCATTAATAATTTTTGTTGAGAATCTACTACCGGACCAGACACTTTGCTAAATTCTGTGATTATATTAATGATTAAAAAATGTGATTTTTACCCACATGCCCTTTTAGTTTACACAGTCCAGTTAAGAGACCAGGGAATAACCAAGGAAGATGGAAATAGAGGGAAAAATATTTTGCAAGGCTTTGTAATGGGAAGGAATAAGATGAATAATGAGGACTTAAAGCCACTGTGCTGTGGAGAGCCAGGAGGGGGTGCCACGATGATACTCTGGACAAGTAGGGGAATGGATGCACAATGAAGGGCTTTGTAAATTACATTAAGGATTTTGGTCCAAGAAGTCACTGAAGGACTTTGAGCTCAAGTGTATGTGACCAAATCTGTTTTATATCATTCTAGTGGTTATGTGATGATCTAATGGGAAAGAGAAAAAAGGGGAAGCAGCTAAACCAGATAAGAAGGGTTTTTATTAGTCCAGGAAGAGATTCCAGCAGTTTAGAATAAGGCAGAGGTGGGTGGTGTTGAGAAAGGCACACATATTGGGGATGAAAGAATGGATGGTGCATTGGATTTGGGTTGGGAAGAGGTAAGGTAGAAAGAAAAGTTGCCCGCTTCATTGACTGATATTAGTGATCTCAACCTTTAAACAAAAGAGTGAATTTAAAGCCTTTGAAAGAGCAACACCTTATTGAAAGAGATTAATTAATTCATTTGAAATATATTTACTGAACTTCTACTGACAGCAAGGTACTGGGCATGTAATGGTGAACATCAGAGACAGGTGTAATTCCTGCTCTTGTAGTACTTGCAAACTAATGAGGGAGACCATAAGTAAACACATAAATAGGTAAAACAATCACAAACTTTGATAAACCGGGATCAATTTTCTGTGGCTGCCACAATAAATTACCACAAATTTGATGGCTTAAGCAATAAGAAATTTATTTTCTAACAGTTCTAAAGGCCTTAAGTTTGAAGTCAGTATTACTGGGCTGAAATTGAGATGTCATCAGGTTTGCACGATCAGGAGGCTCTAGGGGAGAATTTATTCCTCCCTCTTCCAGCTTCTGATGGCTGCTGGCATTCCTTGGTTTGTGGCTGCATCACTACAAACTCTGCCTCCATGGTTACATTGCCACCTCCTCTTCTGTGGGGAAATTTCCCTCTGACTCCCTCATGAGAACACTTGTGATTGTATTTAGGGTTCATCTGGATAATCTGGATGATCTCCTCATTTCAAGATCCTTAACTTAAATCACATTTGAGAGTCCTTTTTTGGTGTGCAAGGCAACATTCAGAAGTCTCAGGGTTTAGGACTTGGATGTATTTTGGAGGACATTTTGCTGCCTACTACATGCCCTATGAAGGAAATGAACAGGGAACTATTATGGAGAATAATAATAAGAATTTACTTGGTAGCTGGAAAGAATGATGAAGACTGGATGAGCTAACCTGAAAAGGTAGACTGAGATCTGATCATTCAGAGCCTTGCAGGTGTCCAGATTTTATTCTAAATGCATTGGGAACTCATCCAAGGAACTGAATTAGAAAGTCAATGGGATTTGATTTACATGTTTAAAAACATTATTTTAACTGCTGTAAAGAAAATTGGTAAGAGATGAATGATCATGGAGACAGGGCAATGTGCCTGGAGGCTACTGTGGACATGACGGCTGGAACAGGGTGGTGGCAGTGGAGATATAGCATCAGAAACAGAGCTGAGATTTATATTAGAGATAAAATAAGCAGGATTTACGTGGATTGGATGTGGAGGATGAGAGGGACAAAGACAAATAAGGGATGACACTTAGATTTCTAGCATTAGCAATTAAATAGCTGACTCTGTTATTTGCTGAAGTGGGAAAGAGAGATGCATGAGGGAATAAGAGTTCTGCTTTGGGAATATAAAGCCTGATAACCATGAGGCTTCCAAGAGGAGCTGTCAAACAGGCAGTGGGTGAAGAGGTCTGGAGCTCAGAGAAGATGGATGGGCCAAACACATAAATGAAGGAGTGTAGCATAGAGATAGGAGGTAATGAAAATAATTAAGTCCCTTAGAAAAAGTTGTACGAAGAAAGGTGAAGAGATTCCTGGGCAACCCCCCTGAAGAATTTAAGTTTAGGCAACAGAGGATAAACTAGTGAAAGAAAGTTAGAAGGAGTGACCAATAACAGAGGGGGAAAATTCCCAGAAGGGATTGTCACAGAAGTCAAAAGAGGAGACTGTTTCATAAAAGACAGAAGACAGAAAATGTTCTTCATATTTGGCAATGTGGAGGTCACTGCTGAGTTGAACAAGCGTAGTTTCGGTGGAATGGTGGGACTGAGCCAGGTTGGACTGATGAGCTAATGAGAAAAGCAAAAGGGTAAATAAGTGAGCGAAAGGAGACAACACACAGGCAATTTTCTGGAAGCTTTCCTGTGGAAGGGAGCAGAAAATGGAGATATAACCAGACAGAGATTTTTATTTTAAAGGGAGGTACTATTAGAATAGTATATTTTTTGCATATTTTTTGAATAAGGATGATATAATAGCAAGGAAGAGATTTGGTGACACAGTGAAAAATGTACATAAGTGAATCCCATAGTGACTTTGTATAATTGAGAAAAGGAATAGCTTAATCATTAGCTGCCCCACCTGCTTTCCTCTGCTCTGATCTTCACCTTCATTCTAATCCTCTCCTGGGAAGGAGAGAGAGCTCTTTTGACGTTAACCAGGGTGCCTGTGTCTTTTTGAGAGGCTATGGCTTACCTAGTGGCTTTCACAGCAGAGCCTATTATTCCGCTCTTTCCACTTGAAAAGTCCCGGAGTTTCTTTTATGAATTAAGAGGAATATTCTTAAAATCGGTTTTGGTTTCGTTACCATGCATTACATGTCTGCTAGCAATGATTCTGCGTGATCCTTTTCCTGGGGAGGTGGGGTTGAGAGGTAGTACGAATCATCAGGTATTCTTAAATGTTTTTAGAATGAAAGTAGCCCAAGATACCACATCCCCCCCACATTGTCTTCTCTCCCACCTCCACACACCCCTCCCGATAATATTATTAACACTCCATGCATCACCCTATATACAAGGGGTCTTCAAAAAGTTAATGAAAAGGTTCTTATTATCTTTTAATTCTATTTTTCCATAGACTTTTTGAAGTATCCTCATATAAGTGTGTTATTTTCCCGAGATAGGTATACAGGCAGGGATTTGGCTGGAGTAAAGGCTTCAGAGCATCGAAAACTTCAGCCTGCGGCTCCTGGATTTAACTACTCTCCTGCTTTGTCACAGAGATGTCAGGGTTTGAAAATCAGCCAAGCCCTTTATTGCTCTCATGCACCCTGATCACCAGTTTCCCTGCCTTCTCTGTTAAGATGAAATTAAAAATGTGCCTAGAGTATATCAGATAGCTATTGTGAGTAGAAGACATCAAGGAAAAAATGCACATTGCCACTTTACTCCTGAAAGAAATGGGATTCATGCTTTCAGTCAGGTGCAGTGCTGTTGAGAAGCGAGGATTTGCTGAATGGAGAAAGTCAGCACAGGAGGGGAGTGTCCTCCTCTCCACCCATTCCTTCCTAGGATTTAAATTTGCACAGCCCTGTGGTCAGAGGACAGGACAGAATTTGTAAGTACTGGGCTGGCCCGGTGGCGCACTGCTACAGTGCGCCGCTTGGGAAGTGCAGCGGGTGCTCCCGCCGAGGGTTCGGATCCCACATACAGACCGGCCGCTCACTGGCTGAGCGAGGTGCGGGCGCAACACCGAGGGTTGCGATCCCGTTGCCGGTCCCGGTCCGGTATGGGCGCGACACTGAGGGTTGCGATCCATTGCCGGACACAAAAAAAAAGACAAAAAGGAAAAAAAAAAAAAGAGTTTGTAAGTACTGGCCCCTATGCTCCTGGTATTTACCTTGACAGTTCCTTTATGTCAGAATCTGGTTGTCAATGCCCCAGGAGGAGGTCATGTTTTCTAAGGGGTCAGGAAAGGTGAAGGTCAAGGTAATATTTTACCAAAATGATTGGAAAGCCTGAGGTCTATGCTACATTCCCCGAAACTTCACCTGAGAAAAATATGACTTGATTCTGAAAGTTAAAACATGTAGTAGGGCAAAAGCCGATTGTTGCAGCCACAGGGCAAAAAATCAGACTTGATAATGATGATCACAAAACTGCGACATGGCAGTGCCCCAGAGGAGTCTGATTAAGATTTGCAGTTAAGATCTGGCTGCCCTATGGGGACGGATTCTGACCCATGTGCACACTGAGGCAGTTTGGAAACACTTCTAATCTTGGGTGAGCTTAGCAACTCAGCCATCCCTGGTGACAAAACCCAAAGAGAGTACTAATGCAAAACTTAACCAACTCCACCCCAGTCTGGTCACAGGAGAATCATCATTTATATTTTGGATACTTTTATTTCAAAGCATAATTTATATCTTAGGAAAAGTAATTTATAATCATGGAGAAAGTTTCTTTATAACTTGCTTCTGCGATGAATGCTATAATCCTTTATCTCAACAGTATACATTGATACTGGCCTAGAATATTCAAGAGTTCTCCCAAGATGCTCGTAATTAGTTGTTGTCTTACTGCTGGGGTGGCAAGAGAGGGCAAGCAATGTTTAGAACCATAATAAAGATGGGAGACTAAGCTGCAGAGAAGGGAGTGACTTTCCTTGGTTGAAGAGTGTCCTGAAATGCAGTGTTGGCATTCTGATTCTGCAGTAAGGGCTACAAAGTCTGGATGTAAGCCGAGACATAATGTAACTTTCCATCTTTTAATTGGTGAAGTTGAAAGCCCATAGTCTTTCCACAACACTTCAGAGAAGAATTTGGGTCATCCAAGATGATACCAATTTTTAAAGGTAGCACTGAAGCCACCTCCCATGTACTTAGGGCCCAGTAAACCAGGTCATGTGGTCCTTAAGTTTGCCGTTGTGTTCTTCCCTGTGCTGCTTTTCATTGCTAAGTTAGCATCTCCTAACTAGACGAAAAGGTAAGCAGAGCAAAGGAGGGGACATGGCAAAGAGAAGACATCACAACCAGGAACATGGCCCCTAATTGCTCTGCTTCGAGGGTGTGTTTGTTTGTTGTTGGCTTCTATTTCATTCCCAAAGAGAACCCTTCAGAGCCTCAGCAGATTCCAGTTTCGTCTGTGGTTTCACACAGAGAGTGACCTGTCAAAAGCCAGTGAAGTAAATGCAAGTGAAATGGAGCAGACGCTGGAAACTGCCAGGAAAGCAGAGGCTGCACTTCATTACCTACCAGATTCTGACAAGGAAAAGCCAGAAGGCCGGGAATCTGAGCTGCGCTGGTGACTTGGCAGTTAGAACTCAGGCCACGAGGCAAGACACCAGAGTTCAGGGCAGTCTGAGTTTCACTGGAGCTCAGGCCAATTGAATCATACTAAAATTTAAGGTGGGAAAGAGGACCAGACCAGCTGCTGCATTTACCAGGGGCCAGAGAAAGACTACAGTGTTCCCTATGATTTTTTCTCCTGTGTTACATCTGGAGGATCTGAAAGAATTTCAGTGATTCATGGAGGAGAAAGTCACAGCCCACAAGATTGAAAGCATTACTTGACATTCAGGAGCCAATTTCTGGGTCAGTTCACCTCTTGACCTCTGTGTCCTTAAATCATGACCAGTGGCTTGCTCTTCTTTCTTGGTGTCTGGACCTTTCAAACACTGACTCCTACTTCTTTATTTTCAGGCACTCTCATGTTCCAGGTCAAGCCCTTAATGAGTGGACAGATGTTTCCCACACTGTGTAAGTCCCTGTGTTAGACACTGTGCAGGAAATACAGAAGTTAGAGGGCACACTCTCCCACAAGGGCCTTCTCAGTGCGCTCTGGTCCACGTAGGCCACCGTGTCACTCTTAAATGTTACAATATAACGTAGTAGAGAATAAATAATAAGAGGATAGTATGGTGATAGTTATAGGAACTCAGATTACTGAACTAACTAGACAGAATAAATCAGTATTGACTCACTGAGGACTAATAAGGCTTTCTTTTAACCACTGAGTTGACCCTATTCCATGTGAATGTACGAAGACAGAATGACTTTAATTCTTCTCCTTTCTTAAAATGGCATTAGAAATGAAAGAGGAAAATTATCTGTTACGTGGTTATTTAGCTAACACAAGCCCTAACAACTAACTAGTTTCTTGGGGGTGGGAGATATAAGTGAGAGTAAGCTGGGGGAACAGAATTAACTCAATTGACCAAACTTAAGAGGTCTTTGGCATATAAATTTTGTTTTGCTTTATAACTATTGTTGAAACCATCATATTTGTTAGGTTTTAAGTTCTTTGCATCCTTGAGTAGTATCTTGCTCATCTTAATGCATGGCAGTGCATTTAGGACATTGCTCACCTTGCAGGGGCCAATCCACAAATATTGGAAAAAACGGTCTCTCAGCCTCCAGGCATGGTGTTTCTCTCCCTGAAAGTTTTTCTCAACACCCCTTCTCCCTTACTCCTGACACTTTTGCTGCAGTAACTCATACTGGTCCTTCAGTTTGAGGTAGACATCACTTGACCCTCCGATGTATTGGCTTGGTGTTCCTCTACTAGGCTCCCACAGCATCCTCTCACCTTCCTTGTCAAGACACTTACATCACTGAATTGTCTGTTTTCTCCTACTGCATCATAAACTTAATATCAAGAACTGGGTCTTGAATTCACATGCCTAACACAGTGCCTGGCTCAGAGTGGAAACTCATAAATGTTCACTATTTAAATGAATGGATGCACGGACTGGGGAATGGAAAAGGTGGGATTGATTCACGGAGCACAGATGAAAGTGTTTTGGCTGTGCTTTCAGCTCCTTTCTCATCTCTCAAATTGGCTCCCTTCTGTTGGTGAGGCTCCTCTCATCTACATCCACCTGGGAGGTCTCATTTGAGTGATTTGCAAGGAAGAGGTGCGATCATCAGGGTGTTTATTAGACGATCCTCTCCCACTGTTCTGGCTGTTACTTCACAGAAGTGGAAGACTGGGCAGGTTACAACTCACTACAGTCTTCCCACTGTGACTCTCTTTCATTTCAAGCCAACTGACAAATGTGTATTGACTTTTCTATGTATGTGTTCAGGGCTACACTTGGCTTAACAAAAATCTTTACGGCCCCCCTCTGATTGGATTTCTACTGTTTCCCCAACTTACATGTGAGAAGCTGAGTTATATAACTTGGAGGAGGTCAGTCCAGGCTAGTGACACAGATCATTTTTGAACTAGAAGGTTTACAGTCTGTGGCAAGCTGCTGTTCCCCCAGCTGCCTTGGAGGTCTCAGTTCAGTATCTCCTGTCAGTAAGGAATGAACAGGGTAAAATGTCTTCCAGGTTTGGGCTCCTATCATTTTCTTAGAAAATAAATACCAGCTCTTCATAATTTCTCATTTATTAGCCAAGCCAGCCCGCTGAGTGACTTCGAACACTTTTGGAACCAGCTATTCCATTAATAGTGGTCACGAACAGGAGAAAACAGGATTATTCATAATGTCAACTGTGATTTCCTTTTACCTTCTCTCTGCCACCACTCCTATGCCCATCTCCCAAAAGGCATGGCCATCTCTTGAGGGCTTTCAGGAATTTAGAATGCTCTTTTCTCTGGAATATCCTGAATTCAACTTTCCCTCCTGCTAGGCTTTACACTTAATAAGAATAGGCACCTTGACCCTAAGAACTCTGTCATCTCTCAAAGATTCCTGAAACTCCTCCAAATGGGGACAAAACTTTCCTTTAGTGATTAGTAATAAGATTTAAACCACAAATAGCCAAGGACAAGAAGCCAATTGATTCAATTGGATATTGCTTTTGTCTGAATGATTGTGTCCCCACACCCCTGCCAAATTCGAACCTAATTCCCATTGTAACGGTATTTGGAGGTGGGGTCTTTGGGGATGATTAGATAATAAGGGTTCCCTTATGAACAGGAGTAGTGCCCTTATACAAGAGCAAGAAACGCTTCCTTACCTCTTCCTTCCTGTGACGGTACAATGAGAAAATAGCCATCTACGAGGAAGCAGGTCATCGCCAGACACCAAATCTGCTGGTGCCTTGGTTTTGGACTTCCCGGCCTCCAGAAATGTAAGAAATAAATTTCTGTTGATATAAGCCTCCCAGTTTGTGGTAGTTTGGTATAGTAGCCCAAATGGATTAAGACAGATATATATTAAATTTGTCCTTGAGGCTATGGTTTCATAGTGGGAAGGGAATCTAAAAGTAGGCACCGGTTATTCTCTAGGGTGGGTGTAGAGAGAAAAACGAAATTGTTTTTTCTCTTACTGTGTTCTCACAACACTTCTGGTCACCAAAGTGTGTGTGGGATTTTTCCCACACTGATCGATTCTCCAATACCAGCTGGGTCCCCTATAATTCAATTCAATTCTGATGGCATCTACCTGGAGTTAGACTCAGATTGCTCAGGTTAAGGGGTTAGTCTCATAAGCCTGCCCCCCACTTCAGATGCCAATCACAGTCAATCCTCCCTTCTCCCATGTGGAGATGGACACACTTTCTTCTCAACATTTCCCCGTAATGGAAAACACTCTGTATCTTTTTCTATTTTATTATTTTTAAGATAATTTATTATACATACATGTGGGGTATGACATTGATTTTCAATAATTGTGTACAGTGTATGATGGTTAGATCAGCAGACTACTTTTCCCTAAGAAATGTTTTTGAATATGGTGAGATCATCAACTGAGGTTCACCTTATCCTCCCATCTGAACTGTTAATTAATGTTTGTTCCCTTTTCAAAGAGGTCTGCCATTGTCACCAGTGAATGGCAGAGAAGATCAGTTTTGAGTTTCCTTTTATTGGTGAAAGTTGTTAAGGACAAAGGACAGATGACACACTTCCAAATCAAAGCCATTTAGAAGTATTTCTTTCTAGTGAGGTAGATCTTGTAGCATTGACTAACATTGGACTAATAAAAAAAGATAGAAGATATTTACTTTGATGAGCTGGAGTATAGCTGGGTCCCTGTGGTAGAGGCTGTTAGTATGATTTTTTTTACATCACAGGTTAAATTGTATGTTTCCTCATAGAGGAGTATATACTCAATTTGGCTAGTTTACTCTAAATATTATGGGAGCTACTGGTGGCATGTGACTTAAATGTCCCATGGAGAAATTGGGTAAAACCTAAGAAAATAATCTGGGTTTTCAAATATCACATATTTATTATTTTTGTTATCATTCTCCATAATTCCTAAGTCCAGAACTTAGGTTTTAACTAGAAAAGGAAGTCACATTTCCATTTATACCCAAATTTTGATACCAAGCTCAGGTGAGAAATTAGTACCTCTCATGACATCCTCTTCTTGTTTCTCAGAGTACCCAAGAGGATACTTTCCTTATATTTATCTGTAAGGCAATCTTTTAGCTGCAGCCATGTTTCGGTAGCTACCATGTTTTTCCTTCTTGATCCAGTAATTACCACTCACCTGTAGTCTCTAAGAAGCACCTTGAGGAGAGCTCATAATCTTTGTGAGGAATTCAATGTCTAAGCCTGAAATAGACTTGATGTATCAGTGTCCCGTCCTCACAATTGAGTCTCATTTCCTGGTGTTTATGTTCTTGCTTTATCCACCTCCATGTTGACTCTGGACTTGACCATGAGACTTGCTTTGGCCAAAGGTATGTCAGCAAACATGACTCAAATAGAGGCTCAATAAGTGCTTGTAAATTGGGTCTCATTCTACTGGAATATTTTTTGGAAGTCAGTCATCATGAAAGAAATCTTACTACCTTGAGACTACCGTGCCATGAGAAAGCCCAAGCTAGCCACATAGAGAGGCCACTTGAAGGTGAACTGAAGAACCCAGATGATAGCTGGAACCAAGATACCCAACACATAAACCCTGTTCAACCATCCAAGCTAGTTCTCAGCCATTTGAGCCCTCCAGCTGATATCTCTAGACACTGGAGAGCAGAGATGAGCCATGCTTAACTATGCTTGCCAGAATTCCTGACTCACAGAACTGTGAGTACATAAATGGTTGCTTTTTTTTTAGCCACTAAGTTTTGGGGAGCAGTTTGTTAGGCAGCAGTAGATAACTTCAGAGTTCTAGAATGGTGGCTGGGACTGCATAGAAGTGGGTAAAATGCCTTCTTTCTACAGAGTGCTCAAGCAAAGCTTCTTCCCTACCTGTAACTCACATAATCTCATAACACAATTTTGTCAGTTTTGTTACTTTCCTCTCTAAGTTCATAGGTGTTAACAGAGTGTGTGAGAGTGGAGATCCTATGTTATCCTTCCTCTACCCAAATCTCTTTAATGTAGACCCTTTCCTGCAGTATACTCTCTTCTCCAGTTACCTGGCCAAAAAAATTGGAACACCCTCCCCCACCACTGTATGCATATTATTATTATTATTATTTTCTTCCAAATTTTATTTTATTTTGTCAATATACAATGTGGTTGATTATTGTGGCCAATTACTGAAACCTTCCTCCTTCCTCCCTCTCCCCCTCCCTCCCAACAATGTCCTTTCAACTTCAACAATGTCCTATCAACTTCAAGGAATTGTAATTGTTATGTCTTCTTCCCTCCCCCCTTCCGCCAGGTTTTTTTGTGTATTTATTTATTTATTTTTAGCTCCTACAAATAAGTGAGAACATGTGATATT